>NC_141055.1:59694264-59724264 GCF_041138505.1 Cibotium barometz
AAATAGCCTATAAGTTTTCACTCCACCATCCTTCCTATTGGTCCACCTCAAATCTTTCCTTCCCCTTAAAAGGTCACTAGTTCTTAATCACAAAAGGTCCAAATTTTCCCTAATGTAAGACTTGCAGCTATCTTGTTTTGTGATCTCAAGTTTAGCTAGTCTAGCAACATTACCGAATATTGCTATATTGGTGTGGTTTCTTGGTGGGGTTGCTTGCCTTGCTTATGTATAATTTTCCACCAGGAGACTACCTTTTTTATAAGGTATTGTGACTTTTCCTAGCATGGGAAATTTCTTTTCTCCATTCCACACTAAACACATTTGAAAAAATGGAGCATCTCGTGAATCATCGATTTCAATTTGTGGTTCTCTGTTTGGTAAGCATGGCATATGGTATGAGTATACCAATGATAGTAAAGTCAACTTTTATAAAAATCCCATGGGTGATTCTACTCAAGGCACATGGCTTATTCCTAATGGGTGAATAAGCCAAAAATACAAGTTCTCAAAAAAACAAATACATACTTCATCGCCAAAGATAATTGTGATACTACCTAGGACAAAAGTAGGTAAGTCTACGTACGTGATTCTAATATTAGCTCTATGGATGAGCTCTATGTTTCACTATAGCATAGCATTTCAAAGGGTTGAGGGAGACTGGGTATAATCTACATCTCTATTGCCTAGGACAAAAGTGGGTGAGTCTCTAATATTAGCTCATGGCATGAGTAACTTTAAATGCTCACAACACTATTTCCCAAGAAACAAATTTGTGTTCACATGTTTTAGTTGGTTTGTTGGATTAATTAGGGTGTGATTTAGCTACCTACACGTATTGAAATAGTGGGTTGAAAAAAAATGATGCTAAATGATTTTACTTTTGTTATCTTTTGGGTGTTTTTTCATTTCTTATGCACATGCAATACATGAAGTAAAAATACATAAGTGGACACATTTTGGAGAAAATAACAAATGTTTTTTAAAGTGTGACTCTCTAATCAGCACATCAGGCTATATGAGGTAAGGACAATATCTTAGATTCAAAAGGAATTTGGGACTAATCCCTAGAAACAATGTTGCATCATGTATGTTCAGTGAATATCTTGGGGACTTTATCTAAGAGTTGAAAATACAACTTCCCATTGTGGGTGAACTAGCTCCTTATATATTTTGTCTCTTTCCTCTCTTGGAAATTGGTCCCGCCAACCCTTTTATTTCTAGTTGGTTTTGCTACACTAACTCCTATGTGCCCTTCAACCTCAAGTTTTCCTCTCGGGTTAGTGTAAGCTTGTAACTTCTTGGGAAAAGGTTCTTCTAATCCTATGAATTAATACTTCCCTTCCACTGCTTTCTTGGACATTTCAAAAAGCTCAACTTTTTAGTCCATTATGATTAATCTAACGACTTTACTCATCTTGTTCTTTATCTAGAGTGATCTGAACTAGTGGTTCAAGGATGATTTCTATTTCTACATAGCTTGGATTATCGATTGGTTTTAACCCCAAAGTTGTTCGTTCCTCTCTATGAGCTTGTGAGGCTCTTCCAACTTTCTCCTGGAGTTATGGGGTTCTTTCTACCAAGACTAGTCCATCAAGATCATTTAATCCCTTCTCTTATCTAAGGTTATTTGGCTTACTAAATATGGAGCATCCTCAATCTCAACATAACCCAAATAGCCTTGTGGGTTCTTCTCTCTTGTCTCTTTTTACTGCTAGGACATTTTGAGGTCTTGTGGGTTCTTGTCTCTCTTGTCTCTTTACTGCTAGGACATTTTGAGGTCTTGTGGGTTCTTGTCTCTCTTGTCTCTTTACTGCTAGGACATTTTGAGATCCCTCATTGATTAGGGACTTTTGTTGGCTCAAAGGAGGGTATTGTAGCTTTTCCCTTGCCTTGTTTCTTGTTTTTAATTCTCTTGGAAGTATCCAGCACTTGGGTTGTACGTTGAGGACTAGCCTAATCCTGCTTTTGTTGGACTGCATCCTAGTCACAATCCTTGCTGGTACTTCTTGTTCTTCCTCTAAAGAAGGTTAGATTATTCCAAGTTGGATGGTGATGGCTTTGTTGCAATAGTAGATGGATTTGGAGTGGTGGGCTTGTTTTGGCAATCACTAATCAAATGATTTATGCAACATCAGATGCACCATATATCCAACGGTGGTAGATTTATTGTTACTGCTTCTAGATTTGCTTTCATGGGACATTCAACCACTATGTGGGGGCATTGACATCTAAAGCAAGCAAGAGGGGGCCTCCTCCGGCCATGGTGTGTAGGCTCCTGATGCTATTTTTGCATTAAAGTAGTTAACTATTATGTATACCACATCATTGGTCGTGGTTGTCGTGAATGGTATTCACTTCTTAATGGGCTTCTATAGGGATTAAATCCGAATAGTCAATGTAAAATTTTGACATGCTAGGGGGTTCATCAGAAATAAGTTTAGTATCAACTAGCCTCATCGATGTAGTTCCTCGTGGCAATCGCTATCGTGGTGGTAACATCGAAGATGGGAACATATGATGTTCTATATGGGTTTCTTGCCAACATATAGTTCATAACTACACAAGTAGCATCAGGTCGGGGGTTGGTAAAGCTGATGATGAGGAGTTACCGATAAAGAAA
The DNA here is from genome assembly GCF_041138505.1 of Cibotium barometz. NCBI lineage: Eukaryota > Viridiplantae > Streptophyta > Polypodiopsida > Cyatheales > Cibotiaceae > Cibotium > Cibotium barometz. The sequence goes on from NC_141055.1 coordinate 59,696,885, forward strand.
GCATTCCTATCATTCTTGCCATTCACTGTGTGACAATTCATTGTTTTTGTGTCTCCTACAATATTGGCACCATCGGTTTCCCCTTGCTCTCAAGATTGGTGTGGGCACTCATACTGTATGGTTGCTTCCGCAAATAGCACATCAAGTCATTTCCCATCTTAAAGCTAAATGTGAATGGCTTGTCTCCCTAGGAGAGGCTTTACACACTTCTTCTAGCCCTTTGATCACTTCCTTAGCAATGTCTTCTATGCTCTTAGGATTTTCTGTTTTCCTAGTGTCTTAACTTTTGACACTGGGTTTGTTTTGACCAAAGAGTCTGGCCTTCTGCTTTCCATGGAAGGGATGCTTGTAAATTTTTAACCAAAGAGTCTGGCCTTTTACTTTCCATGGAAGGGATGCTTGCAAAGTTATCGTCAAAATCTATTTGTGTCTAGGCAACACTCGATTAGTTTTCTATGTCTCTAGGCATACAATGTATCATACAATGATTTTCTCCTCAATCCCTTTAAGAACAATGAAATCATCCTAGTTTGGCTAGATTTTTCATCAACAAGACATCTGCTATTTACATTCTTGATACAATTTTTCATAGACTCGTGCTTAAGCTGTTGAAATTGATACAATTGTGTAACTAAGTTACACTTGACACTATTCTTTGAGAAGCCCATGGTAAATGCTAGCTTGAGGTCCTCCATGGTACCTTTTTGTAAATCTTCTAGCATTTGAAACCACCACAATGAATTACCTTCTAAAGTTAATCCGAAGGCATCGATCTTAGCTCTAGATCGGTTACTCTTTTAGCCATGCAAATTTGTTAATGTGGCTAGGTGGCTGTAGGGATCCTCTAATCCTTCAAACCTTGACACTAGCTTAGATATGTGTGAGGCTAGGTGGTTGTAGGAATCTCATGATCCTTCAAACTTGGACACTAGATTAGATATGTGTGAGTCTCTAATCCTCGGATGGACATGATCGTATTCATCTCTTATTCCTTTAGGTGGTCTGACCACCATGGGAACGGTTTGACCACCATGGAAACGGCTTCTAGCACTCTTATCATTTCGTAAGGAATATGAACATGTGCTCTAAGTTATGTAGGCTCATTCTAGAGCCATTGGGACTATGTATCTTGGTGGCTTTGGGAGGTATAGGTAGGTATAGGTGTGTAGGATGGTCTAGCATACCCATAGGTTGGTACTCTAACTGATGATTCTACTAGGGGTTCTAGGCACACATAGCCCGTGTGTGTCATAGGGTATCCCATTAACTAATGGTAGGCTTGTAACTCTTCGTTCATGACTATATAGTCTCTTGGTTGCTCCTTAAGCTCGTACTTTAGTCTCTAAGGGAGTGGTTACCCTTGTTCCTTCTTTGAGAGGTGTTATTTCTCTTCAGACTGTACTATTTTTCCTCATCCTTTCTTCCCTGATTGTGTCAAGTGAGGATGTAATAATCCAAAAGTCATCGTCTTGCTTGTGACTATAGAATAAAAATTCTTACTCCTCTGCTAAACTACCTCTTCTTGAAGTGATTTCCTCTTGAGAGGTCCTTGCTTCTCTTCCTCCCATTATCCTTTCACTTTGGTAGGATAAAGGTGGTGTGATTCCCCCTGCCTAGATCTTTCTCTATTCCTTGCCTCCTTATTAGTAAGTTTTGGGGTATAAGTGTTACCTTTTTCATCAATATATGTCATTTGATCAGTGGCTTACTAGTAACACTTTCTCACTAGGGGTGTATCAGGGAATCAAAATGACCCTTGCAAGTCCCTAGGAATATCCATGATTATGTAGAGGTTGCATGAGGCATCCTCATACAGCACCATGCCTACATTGTCGACTCTAAGCCTCCTCAAGAAGAATTTAACAATGATATTAGGGATTTAAGTCCTTCGTTTTTACTGGATCTATTTAAGCTCTGGTAGCTTCTTGTAATCTTCTAGGCCTTTCTATCTCATCAACCATGGCCAAAGCTTTAACCTTCTCAATGTCCCTTATTGCGATAAACATTGTCCCATCAGAGTCCAGATAGAACTCCTAGTTCTTCCTACTAGCAGAGACAACACCACTCATGGGTTTATCAAAGAGGTCTTGCTCAATTCTACGCACTAGTGGGATTGGCCATCTCTCTAAGAATATCCCATTTGTGTCAATGAAGATTGAAACTTGGTTGGTTGTGTGGAAACTGTAATGTTATAAGTTGTATGCCTCATTGGTTCTCATGTTACTGTGGCTTGGCCCCTAACTTGTTCGCTCATGGCCTAGGCCCTACGTGGCCCTTGTCTCTCCCATTGGTTCCCATATTGTTGGCTAAGTCTAGCTTTTAACTTGTTGGCTCATGGCACTTCCCTCTCCCATTGGCCTTCCGAATTGGGCCTTTTGGATCCTTTCGATGACTTCCCTCTAAACACTATACATGGTCTCGTTTGGCCATATTCAAGAGATTGACTCTCACTCCCTAGCATTGGCGCGTATGATAACACATCATGCTCAAACATTGGGTTTGAGTATGAAGTCACAATGATTCAGTGTGAACGTAAATGCATAAGCACTTGGTCCAATGCCAAAATCACTTCCTGAGGTTCTTTTTATATTTTTCTTGATTTTTTTGATATTTTTAGGTTTTTAGATTGTTTATATTTTTTAATGTTTTTTTTGGATTTCTGAAGTTTTTGTGCTTTGATGAATGATCGGTCTTCACGAGGTTCACACATATCTGAGAAACTGTGAAATTCAATCTCAAGAGGTTCTTGAAATTTTAAAATTTTCTCCCTAGAATCTCCAATCGAACGATAGTCTGATTGCGCAATTGAACGTCTAACAGTTGCAATTCTTATAGATTGGGCTGGTAAACGATTGAACTTCACCAATTGAGACTAGAGATTGAACTTTTTAGTAATTGATTAGACTGTGAATAGTTAACCATACCTGATCGGTCGTATCGACAACTGAATTGTGTTCACAATTCTAGAATTTGTAGTCGATGATTGGATTAGTCTAATCAAGCGATTGAATTATCTAGAGGATTTCCCTTTGTGCATGTTAGTAGTTGCATGGACTGTCAGTCTAACAAGTTTCTTAGATTTATGTGTAGTCAATGTGCACATCCCAATATCACCTATTGTTAGATTGGTATAACTCCATATTTATTAAATTCTTTTACCATTAATAGCTCTATAGACCAGAAAATTACCAAAAATAAGGGTTTTTTATAGAATATATAGATTGGTATAACTCCATATTTGTTAAATTCTTTTACCATTAATAGCTCTATAGATCAGAAAATTACCGAAAATAAGGGCTTTTTTATAGAATATATAGTTTATATAGAACTTTTCTGGTGGGCACTTGGACTCTAGACCCAACGATTGGACTACACAGTCCACCAATGATTCGCCTTTTCAGAGAGTAATTTTTGCTAGTTTTTTCCTGCACAATCTTTTAACTTGATTTGTCCCTAGTTTAAGGCTTTGATTGATGCATAATGCCATCAATTAAGCATCAAACACCAAAAAATCAAGAATTTTTACAAAAATTTAAAGTTGTTAATTAGAGCTAAAATTCGCTAAAATAAAAGCAATTGATGATGAAATTGGTACCTAGGGAGGTCATGGGACTTCAATGTAAGTACACGGAGGGTTTCCCTTTTTTCTTCCATCGCCCATTGATCAAAATCAATAAAACCAAGAAAAAGAAGATGGTTAGAGTTAACAAAAACCACACTTATTATAAGAATATAGCATAGCAAAAAGATAGATAACAAAAAAAAATACAAGAAACAATGCAATAGATAGAGTATGGAGAGAATTTAAAATTCTGAGATAGGTATAATGTGACGGTTTTCTCCATCCATATGCTCTCAAAGTAGAGCTTAGATGGTGATCTAGATAGACTCTGATGGATGGTGATCCAGGTAGGCTTGATGGAGGGTATTCTAAGTGTAGAGGGTGTGGACACTTACAAGCATTGGATATCTTAGCTTACAATAACTACGTCCATATATAGTGATGCAGGTGGTGTGGTAGGCACGTATATAACTCGGGCAATTATGCAACATAGACACGGTCATCATACCCTCAAAATACGACCAACCGACTACCACCCACTAATAATGGACCCATACCATTGGTCCAAGGGCTCCCACCACCGGACCCTCACCAGGGGGGTCACTGACCCCCCTAGGACCGCCAAGCCGGGGCTTCATACTAGGCCCCAACAAACACTCAAACCCCTGACCATATCCTAACCATCAATGGTCATAATGACCCCATGGATATCTAAGATGGGGTTCCCAACAAAAGACACGTGAACCAATGTCCTCGTAATGGGGGTCTTTACAAATATACACCAAACATGGATGTGAGATATACATGTTGAGAGGTGGGCATTAAGTGTATACTAATAACCCCCCTCAATGTTTACCCGAAGAAAAATTGTGTTCTTGTCCTCGTCGATGAAGATGTTAGCGTAGATCTAGTTTGTAGAATAGTACTAGTACTCCAGCTCCATGATCTCATCCTCAATCAGCTCTCACACAAAATGATACTGAATCTCAATGTGCTTTGTTTAAGTATGGAACACAAGGTTCGTAATATAGCCATGCAACTCTAGTTATCGCATTGCAAGGTTGTAGCCCCACTAATTTGAACTCCCATGTCCACTAAAATCTTCCTCAGTCATATTGCTTCACAAGCAGCAAAGCAAGCTACCTTATACTTAGCTTCTATAGAAGAAAGTAGTGCCGAGGTAGTGCCATTGTAGGTTACTTCTTGCTGGTCTAAGAGAAAGCATCGAAACCAAACAAAAAAAAAATCCAAAAAATGATTTCCTAAAATCACAATCTCCTACCAAATCTAAATCACAATAACCCATAAGAGTGTGACCTACACTGTAAGTGATGCCATACTCAAGAGTACCTAGGATGTACATAAGTACTCGCATCCCTTGCTTTCGAATGACTCCCCCATTGAACCTGTTCAAAACACCACAACTGTGAAGATGATATCAATTATAGTGTTAGTTAGAAAAATTAAACTCCCCACCAGCTTCATGTACTTCATGATATCTACCTAATGATAAAGGATCTTATGTAGAAAGCTTCACGATCACCTCGATAGGCATGGACATAGATTTGTAGTTAGTCATCCCAAATGCTATCCAAGCATACTTCTGTTGTGATATGAAGGTCTTGCCTAACTCCCAGATCTCAATTCTCAAACAAATGCATAAAACCCAAGTCTGTCATCTCAAACTCATGGCTTAGCATATCCATTGTCTGCTAGATTATTTCTTCATTGTTTACTTGTGATGTTTAAGTCATCTACATATCCATTGTCTGCTAGATTATTTCTTCATTGTTTACTTGTGATGTTAAAGTCATCTACATATAGGACAACCAAAGCAACTTGACATGCCCTTTTAAAACATAAAAACTACATTAGAAGCACTTCTAGTAGACCAATATTTTTGAAAAATTGGTCTATCCTGTGATACCATGCCCTTAGGGCCTATTTTAGCCTATGCCTTCTTTAGCCTACAAACTTTGTTTTCTGATCCGAGCATCTCAAAACTTGGTGGCTGAGCTACATATATCTATATCTCCTCCTTGAGATGTCCATTCAAAAATGCAAATTTGACATCCACGTGAAAAACTGGCCATTGTTTATGAATAACCTAGGCAAGTACCACCCTAATAGTTGTCATGGGCGGCGAGTTGTGAAAGCAAAGGTTTTAACAAAGTTGAAACCCTCCACCTTTGAAAGTCCCTATGCAACCAACCTAGATTTGTATTTTTCAAGTCAGCTTTCCAAACAACCCATTTGGTATCAAAATTTCCTTTCTGTTTGGTGGTCAATCATTATCAGCTAGTCCTCAGGTGTTGTTCTTTATGATATTGCCATACTCAAACTACATCGTGGCTTTCTATGTGCTAAGGCTTCATCCAAGGTTGTTGGATCCTTCATTGTTTCCATTATCTCAACCCCATTAAGGCCATGTTGACAATGAGATCAGATGCTCTAAACTACTCCTCTATTCTCGTTGATCTACATGGTCCACCCACTCAAGATTCTGGCATCTCAGGTACTCGGTTGTACTCATCAAAGGGCTGTTGTGCCCACTTTGGAAGTGGCTTTCCGTGTGGTACAATAGCAAGTAGGTGTGGTGTATGCGATCCTTCATCCTCTAAAAATAGCAAGTTGGTGTGGTATATGCGAGCCTTTGTCCTCTAAAAATGCCTCCTCCTCCTTAAGAGGAAATCTGGCTAGTGGTTTGGGCTTATGGTGGATTATTTCTCTAGGTGATGATAAAGTGGATAGACCTATCTCCTTCATTGAGTGTGGTTGCTCCATAAACACCACATCTTGACTAGTGATTATCTTTTTCACCTTTGGATCATAGGGTTGATAAGCCTTTGACTCTTAACTATATCAAATAAAGATACACTTCTTGCTTTTGGCATTAAGCTTCTTCCTGGGATGCATCTGGTATATGCACATAACATTCACAACCAAATGTTCTGAAATGAGATACTAAACACTTCTTCCCAGAGTAGGCCTCTTGTAAAGTGATACCCTTGAACACCTTTGTGTAGCTATATGGAGAATACAGACTATTGTGGTTATTGCTTCAGACTAGAAAGGGCCTTGTAACCTTTCCCTTTTGGCATGCATCAAGCCATCTCCACGACGCTCTAATTACGATGTTCTACAACATTGTTTTGTTGAGGTGTGTGACCAGTGGTGAGTTGGTGCTTAATGTCATTCTACTTATAGTAGATATTAAATTCTGTTGAAAGTAATTCTTCTCCTTGATTTGTATGAAACTTTTTCACCTTCTTTCCTGTCTCATTTTCCATAAGCTTAATGTCATTCTACTTATAGTAAATATTAAATTCTGTTGAAAGTAATTCTTTTCCTTGATTTGTATGAAACTTTTTCACCTTCTTTCCTGTCTCATTTTCCATAAGCTTATGCCATTGTTTAAACTTGCCAAAAACTTTAATCCACACCTTCCTATTATAATCGTTGACTAACACAGCAACGACTAAAAGCACAACGTAAGAAGATCCCCCTAATGTAGTAGTAGACATCTTACCATAGAGATCAACATATAGCAGCTCTAGAGGAGTCTTTGCCTTATTATTACTGCTTTCCTGTGGAAATGCCTTATGATGTTGCTTGCCCATTATACAAGCCTCACATGGTTCCTGTAATTCTAAAAATGCAAGAAAATTAGCTACCATTTTCTTTTTCTGCATCTCCTTCAAAACTATGAATCCGATGTGACTAATTCACGCATGCCAAAAGTTGCTCATGCTCTTATCTACTGTTGTTGTAAGGCACTCAGCTCGTACGGATTGTTGCTCCTTACTCCTTTGTCGGTTAACTTGCCAGTAACATCTAGAATTTTTGCTTCAATTTTCTTGAAGCATATTCCAAGCCCAAGATCTTTCATCATCACTACTAACAGCAAGTTTCTCTTGATTTGAGGTACATAGAACACATCTGACAGCTTATTCTCTACAAAAGAGATAGTTCCAGACCCTTCGATTGGACATTTAGCATTATTTCTAACAACAACACTGATGGGTTCCTATAGAGGTTTCCAAGACTAACCCTTTTTATTGGTCATGTGTCAGGATGCTCCACTATCCAAAATCCATAAATCATCAACAACTAGAGCCTAAGCAGATGAGCATACCACTTCAATGGTGACCCAAAGTTCAAGCTCAGTCTTGACGTTGTTAACTGACTCCTTTCCCTTTCATTAAGACTTTAGGGTGACATTCTTCTTGTCAACCTGCTTCTTTTTTGTAATCTTTAACAAGTCAACCCTTCTTGTCACTCACAGTAATAGTAGCTCCCTTGAAACTTCTTCTTCTTTGGCTTCTTCTTCTTGTTGTTATTAGAAGATGTCATGCCTTTGTCTTTAGCATTGGCCGAAAATGCAGTATCAACGCCATCACGAGTCTTCAACCACATCTCCTTCTCAAGCAACATAATACTACATTTTTCAAATGATAGAGGTGGTACTCTAACCTGAGTGTTTAGTGCGTTATCAAGCCATTGTACTTTTGTGAAGAATTCGGATGTACCTCTAGTCTAGTTCCTCATCACTGGTCTTTGTAATCTCCACAACAACCATTTGATCCCATAGGATTTTGATCCACATGATAAATGTTGCAATAGCTTCTCCTTCAAACTTCTTAGTAGAGCAGCAGACTAATTCTCTAGGCTCTTGATCTTGGTTTGATTTTGTTGAATACTACAGCAAAATATCATGTGACATTGGGGATATGGGTACCTGGTTATTTGGTCTATAGCCAACTTGGTGTGAACCGCCTCTTAGTTAGAGTTAAAAGATAGGGCCCTAGTACCTATAAAAGCATTTATTTGGATGGATTCATTATGCGAGTGTACAACATTTTAGTTGTGCAATCTTGCTTTTCATTGTGTGCTCAAGCTTCTCTTTCTCACTCTCTCTCTCCATCTCCCTCGGTACCATGTGATTTCTAACACGGTATCACAGCCACCATCCATGTTAAAGCCACCACCTACACTATGAAGCCATCATCCCACCTAGCTAGCCTCATCCTCATGCGTTAATCTACTCATCTGGCCACCATCGCTGCTACAACCCAAGATGAATCCATAGCCTTGCATTTTCTTTTTCTATGCTATTTGCATTTTTTATAAAAAATCCTTATCGCCACGGCCAACATGTAAGTTGGGCTGCCGGGATGCAAGCTGCGTTATGTTGGTGGCAACCCCTTGTAGCATGTGGGGATAAGACCGGTCTGTGCGCATTAGATACTAATCGGGCAACAAGAGGAGTAGCGGTGGAATAATATTTGAGGATGCAGGTCTTAGGACGTGAACGATGACTGCTTAGAATTAGCAGCCCAACTGAGACTCGGCCTGGCTTGACCAGCCCAGCTTTGATGATCTTGCTGCGTTTTTTAGCATGCACGTTTAACAGCAATGGTGCCATAACTACAGTGAAAGACTAAATTTCCAAATTACATTCTTCCAGAAGCTTCCTGTAAGAATAATATTTGGCTTTTAGTCAGAAGAATTAAGGTACTAACTCTTTAGCATCGTCAACTTGACCGACCTCCATAGGTCGTGATTTCTTTTCAGGGATCGTTATCAAGAATTGGGACTCCTTCACACGTAAGCTTTGGGATCTTTTTCAACAATAATCAGCATTTTTCTTTTGAGGTGTTTCATGCAACAATCAACGTTTTTTCATCATCAACAAAGGGTTTTCTACACCATGAAGGCATACCAAAACAACATCATCATCATCAATGGATTATGAGTTTTTTCTGTGTTTCCTTTCCTTCAAGGAGGAGGCACATGCTACATAACTAGGTGCTTCAACCGATGTTGCTTCAATGATCACAAGGGCTACATCTTCAGCTTCTTTCATGAAGCAAGTCACAAGGTCTTCATCAAACACATCTACCTCTAGGTGCTCTACCCTAGCCCAGGAGCCAAAAAGGATGACCCAAGCATCCATTTCTTGGAAATGACACCGCAAAAGGATCTACACTGGCATCGAGGGGAGATTCTCCCTTTATTTCTAAATTATATTTTATGTTGAGTCAAGGGTTCTCTACCCAGGTCATCCCCCAAGATCTGAATCTTTTGGACTTTTGGGGTTTGTTGAATAGCCTTGATGTTATAAAAGGCATAGGTGGCTTCCTAGACCGCCCACTTATGGGTCACCCCTCTATCGTAAGTAAAATGTAGTCGTGCAATCTTGCTTTCCCTTGTGTGCTCAAGCTTCTCTATCTTACTGTCAAGTAGGCTGTAACGCCTGTGACCGACGAGACAGACCGGATGGCCATGGATGTGGCCATCCGGGGTTCAATGGGAGAGGACGCCCATGCGGAGTCATGGGCGGCCAGGCTAGTGTGGACGACAAGCCACACACTATATAGCCTGGGGGATGAGGGGCAATCCTTATTCTTCCTCTATGGCTAGGTGGTGAGCCAGAGGCCATCCCCTCTCGTGGGTAACACCTGTAGTGGTGTTACAGTAATCTAACACTGGTATCAGAGCATGAGTTTTGATTGGGTCAGGGTCCGTGCGTGACCGGGGGACCGGAGCCCACTCAATGGTTTTCAACCATTCAAAACTCTTATCCTTATCCACACAATGGAGTGTGTGGAGGGAGGTGGCCAGAACTGAAAGGAAGAATTCTCTCTCTCTCTCTCTCTCTCTCTCTCTCTCTCTCTCTCTCTCTCTCTCTCTCTCTCTCTCTCTCTCTCTCTCTCGCACACACCAAAGTGATAATTGCAGGTAAGCAATGCCGTTGTTTTTTGCTTTGGAGCTTGTCTACGAAAGAGAACCTTTTCGTCTAATGTAAAGAGTGGTGTCGACTCCGAGTGAGAGAACGACTGTGAACAGAGAGACGGCTGGAGCTTGTCGATTGTGTGGCCTCCACGCTAGTATTAATGTCACTGTCTCGCTGCCTGGGGCTGTGAAGTGCACCAACGGCGGCGGCCAGAGCTGTGAAGTGCACCGACGGTGGCGGCCAGATCATATCCGGCCACCCAGGCCAGCGGCCACCAAGGCCAGCGCGACGGCGGCCAGCGCATATCCGCGGCCAGCCAGGCCAAGTGGCGCCAAGCAAGCGCAGCCGGCGGCGGCCAACCAAAAATTTTATTTATTTATTTATTTTTCTTCATATTTTTAATTATTCATTTTTAATTTTAAAAAAATAAATTTAAACGAACACCTCTCTCTTGGTAGTGGAGGGATAATCCAGGGTGTTGCGCGAAAATTAATTTTTGTTATGAGTTGCAGGCACTTTTGGATCGGAGCATCCCAGAGTAGCGACGCTTGTAGAGGCTCGCAGCGCAACACAAATCGACAGTCGACGACAGTCATCGCAGGCGACCGTAAGGGGGGTGACTATTCTCTCTCCACCACTGCTCATTTTATTAGCGTTTTTTTTTTGTAATTTTCGAGCTCTCGCATTTTTCGTTATGCAAGAATTAAAGATGTCTGCTAGGCATAGTGTGTCCCCACCGCCTTCTACTTCTCTAGGGTTTTCAGGTCTCTTGTCCTCAGTCGTCGCGGGTTTGACCCCACCGAATTGTCAGGCCATATACGCCCGACCGTTGTCCCGTCCGAAGTGCGCTCGTCGATCACGCATGATCCGCCAGCGCCCTCCTCGTCTGTTGACCCCGCCTTAGGACGCAGCGAGCCCGCAACGGCCGCAGTAGTAGCAGATGACCCCTTTCTGGCCGATAAGCCAGATGACATGAACATCGACGTCGTCGAGGGGACTGAGGAGGACCTCTTGGAATATGACGACGACGATTATGACCTATTGGACCCTGCTGACGTCCTGACAGAGACGGAGCTCTCTAGTGGACTTTTTAAATATCTTAATGCAAAACTGAACAATATGGGTAAAAACCAGGGCCTGACTTAGTCACGATGCTTCAGAGCATCTCCACGGTTAAATGCACTGACAGCAGCCTCGGCTAGTACGACTCCTCGTGGTAGCTGAGCTCCTACGACACATGTGAGCGTAGCCTCGCCAGTGGTTGCAGGAGTACAAGCTGATGTGCCTGCGGGGCCGTCCGTAGAGACAGCTTTGTCGTTATTAAAAGATTTAAAGCCGCCTAGTTTTGGTGGCGAGGAGAAGGAGAGAAACAAGGACTCTATCAACATGTTTCTAGCGAAGTGGTCAGATTTGCACGCGCTGCGACAGCAGCCTAGCTGGATACAGCCCGTAGAGGCTAGCCTCTCATTAACCAGCAAAGCATACAAGTGGTGGATGAGTTTGACAACTCGTCCTGCCACTTGGACGGAGTTTGAAACGATGTTTCGAAAAGAGTTTTTGCCTGTTAATGAGGTGGAGAGAAGCTGGGAGTTATGGGACAAGTGCTCGATATGGAGAACAAATCCCTGACTCAGTACATCTCAGACTATAGGGAGATAGTACTCAAGATAAAGGGGATCGATGCATTCCAGACATTGCGAGGCTTTAAAAGAGGCCTCAAAGATGATTACCTTGAGTACGTAAAGCCCTTACAGCCTAAAGACTTAGCAAAGGCAATTAAGTATGCGCAGATATTTAATGACATCAAGCGTCGTAGTGCACGTGGTGGTTCGAGCAGGGCCGAGGGTAGTGAGAAGAGGAGGTCATGCCTTAAAAGAAAAGGGTTCCGCAGTGATAAGCAAGGGGATAGGATGGACCAGGAAGGATAGGGTGGTCATTGGTCTAAAAAACCGTGACCATCCAAGAAGAAAAGAGACAGCGAAATCCAAAAAAAAGAGTAGTATATTAAAGCACGAAAGGAAAATCACTGCTTTAATTGCAATGATGTAGGGCACACGAAGGTTGAGTGTCCAAAGCCTAAAGCCAGCACGAGTGGCAATGAGCCCAAAAAAGATGGTAAATCCTCTAGGCATTTGTATACAGTGCAGAGAATACCTCTGAGTTTCGCAGAGTTCAGAGAGGTGACAGTGTGTCATTGTGATGAGTATCACGCTTGTTCAGTGACACCAGCGATGTGGCAGCCTACTGTAGGTCCGCATGACATGGTGCCCATGTATGGCACCATAGGTGGCCGTAGGCTCACAGTTTTTATCGATGATGGTGCTAGCCACAACTTCTTGAACTACTCGTTAGTCAAGAAGTTGGGGTTGACTGAGACCCAGAGCGATCATGAGTATACTGTTGGCCTAGCCAACGGGTATGACAAAACAGTATGGAATACCATAGTATTGGGGGTCCCATTATCTATGCAGGACTACGAGGCTCCGCTTGACTTTCAGGTCATGCACTTAGCCAAAGCAGACGTATATCTAGGCAGGGAGTGGCTGTATGGCTTGGGCCCTAGCTCAGAATTACCTACATAATACGCTATGTTTTGAGCATGGAGGTAGAGTCATTACCCTGCAGGGCGACCGCACTGTCCCCGCCACACCACTTATTTCCTCCATGGAGCTATGTACAGCAGTCCGCGGAGACCAGATAGCAGAGGTATATGCTTGTTACCCTCTTTTAAATTCTGTTTCCATAGATGAAACTGCAAATGATGTTTGCGTAGACAAAAAAGGAAAACAAAATAGCCTTGGACGAGACCCACTATTTGAAAACCTTGTTTGGCATGCATGTGATTCAAATAAGAAAAAATCCAAGGTGCAAGAGACATTAAAGAAAAAGTACGTAGATACTTTAATGAATCTATTAGAGGAATTTCAGGATGTTTTTCCTGATGATTTGCTAGATGGCTTACCACCATCTAGAGAAGTAGATCATGGCATCGAAGTTATGCCAGGATTAAAACCTATAAGCAAACCTGATTATAGATTAAGCCACTCCGAGGCACATGAGGTGGAAAAACAATTAACGGAATAATTGAACAAAGGCTTTATTCGGCCTAGTTCAAGTCCGTGGGCATCACCTATTCTTCTGGGTAAAGAAGAAAGACGGATCTATGCAGATGTGCATAGATTATAGGGCTCTTAATCAGATAACAATTAAGAACAAGTATCCGATGCCACACATGGATGAGTTGTTTGATCAACTCTATGGATCGAGATACTTCACAAAAATAGACCTGAGATCAGGGTATCATCAGGTTAGAATTAAAGCAGAAGATGTTGCGAAGACAACATTTAGGACCCGTTTCGGGCATTTTGAGTTTTTGGTTATGCCATTTGGGCTAACCAATGCTCCAGCGATGTTTATGACGCTGATGGACAGCATTTTACGTCCATATCTGGGAAAATTCGTAGTAGTTTTTCTAGATGATATTCTTGTGTACAGTAAGACACAGAAAGAACACATAGAGCATTTGTGTCTAGTGTTCGAGTTGTTGCGAAAGCACAAACTATTTGCAAAGAAGAGCAAATGTGAATTTTTTGAAACAGAAATTCACTACCTTGGCCATATTATATCCGCCGATGGTACGCGGATGGAGCCACAAAAAGTAGAGGCTATTCTTAAATGGCCAGCGCCGAAGAATCTCAAGGAACTGTAGATTTTTCTTGGCATGTCGGGGTTCTACCGACAGTATGTGAAGGACTACGCGAAGATCGTAGTCCCGTTGAGACTAACCAGTTACGGTCAAAAACTAAAAACATTAGTTGGGGGGAAGCCCAACAGAAGAGCTTTGATAAGCTCAAGGTGACTGTAGCAGCTGCACCTGTTTTGACTATTGTCGATCCAACTGAGCCGTTTCTCTTGGAAACAGATGCTAGTAATGAGGCCATTGGGGTTGTACTTATGCAAAGGAGACGCCCAATTGCATTTGAGAGTAAAAAGTTAGATCGTGGCCAGCGTAACTACTCGGCTTATGAGCGAGAGTTACTAGCGATAGTTCATGCACTGAAAAAGTGGAGACACTATTTATATGGTGATACTTTTGAGATCCGGACGGACCATGAAAGTCTGAAATGGCTTTCAAGTCAAAATGAACTGAAGGGTAGAAAAGCTCGGTGGGCAGAGATTCTACAGGAGTTTGACCTTCAGATACGTTACCAGAAAGGTAAGTATAACATGGTGGTAGATGCACTTAGTCGCATGCCACAGATTAATGAACTTAGTTTCACAGTCTTCAAGAATGATTTCTTGGAGTCACTATGTGGTTTATGTGAGCACGATCCATCTTTTACAGAGGTTTGGCGCGCTGTACTACACGTACGCACTTCTTCACAGACGCGCTCACCTCCCTCGTTAGCACGGATTGCTAGTTCGGAGAGATTGGCCGAAGGTGCAACGGGAAGGGAAGCGAGAGTTAGTCCGGAGAGACTAGCCGTGTCTTCCGGGTATAGTTGGGAGCCGGAGAGCTCTGACGTAGGCCCTCATCACCTTTGACTACCACGGCTTCAAAGGGGAGTGATAAACTTCGTCGGGGGGAGAAATATGCTAATTACTCCATTGACGACGGGTTCTTACTCTACAAGGGTAGAGTATGTGTACCAACTATTGGTGACTTTCGGGCCCAAATTCTTAAAGAAAGTCATGATAATCCAAGTGTGGGTCATCCCGGGATTCAGAAGACCTATGCACTAGTAAAAAGACAGTTTTATTGGCCTAGTTTGTTTAAGGACGTCCAGACTTGTGTTGAAATGCAGTAAGTGCCAGGTCAATAAACATGAACATCTTAAGGTTGGAGGACTACTCCATCTGCTGGACATTCCTCAAGGGAAATGGGAAAGCATTTCCATGGATTTCATTACCGGTTTACCCAAGACGAGTCGAGGGAACGACTCGGTGTGGGTGGTAGTGGACAGGTTAACTAAAATGGCAAAGTTTATCGCCACGAAGAAAACTGTTAAAACGCCAGAGTTGGCAAAACTCTTTATTGAACATCTCTACAAGCTATATGGCTTGCCCGCCCGCAGATATAGTTTCGGATAGAGATAGAAAGTTCAACAGTCATTTTTGGAGAGAAGTCTTTAAAAAGTTGGATACTACTCTGAGTATGAGTACGGCAGATCATCTGGAGTCTGATGGTCAAACTGAAAGAGTTAACCAAATTCTAGAGGATATGTTGCGTTCTTATGTTAGTAAGAAGCAATCTAATTGGGAAGAGTACTTGCCTTTATTGGAGTTTGC
Organism: Cibotium barometz; assembly: GCF_041138505.1. Lineage (NCBI taxonomy): Eukaryota > Viridiplantae > Streptophyta > Polypodiopsida > Cyatheales > Cibotiaceae > Cibotium > Cibotium barometz. The sequence goes on from NC_141055.1 coordinate 59,712,472, forward strand.
CTATAACAGCTCCAAACACTCAGCGATTCATGTTAATGTATGGATTCCAGCCGAGATCTCCGATGGCTGTAGGCCTAGAAAAGGAGAAGATTCAATCTGTCAAGGATTTCCTTGAAGATATGAATGATATGCTCAGAGCCGCACATGAGAGCATTCGTAGCGCTCAGGATTGCACTAAAACTTATGCGGATAACGAACGTAGAAAGGTGACCTTTGCAGAAGGTGACTTTGTATTCCTCAAGGTTCCTGCGCAGTCAAAAACCATGAAAACGGGAAAGTGTGATAAACTTTCTCCGAGATATTGTGGTCCTTTTAAAATCCTTAAGAAGATTGGGGATGTAGCATATAAACTTGAGTTACCGGAGAGTTCTCAAGTCCATCCTGTCTTCCATGTCAGTAAACTGAAGAAATCAATTCACGAGTTAGAGAACGCAGTTTCTCCAGAGATTTTGGTGGACTTGATAGAGCCACCAAAGATACCACATGAACCTGAAAAGATTCTAGAGTATCATGACAAACAAACCCAACATAAAGTGTACTAGGAGGTACTTGTTAAATGGACAGATAGGGATGAGGAGGTAGCTACCTGGGAATGCCGTAGTGCAATTTCCAAGAGGTTTCCCCAGTTTGTTTTCGAGGACGAAAACTCTTCTTAAGGAGGGGTAATGTCACGTAGGCTGTAACGCCTGTGGGACCGACAGCGGCAGACCGGATGGCCAACGGACGTGGCCGTCCGGGGTTCAGTGGGAGAGGACGCCCATGCGGAGTCATGGGCGGCCAGGCTAGTGTGGACGGTAAGCCACACACTATATAGCCTGGGGGATGAGGGGCAATCCTCATTCTTCCTCTATGGCTGGGTGGTGAGCCAGAGGCCGTCCCCTCTCGTGTGGTAACGCCCGTAGTGGTGTTATAGTAATCTCACACTTACCCTCTCTCTCCATATCCCTAGGTACCATGTGATTTCCAATAGATTTCGGGTCTTATTGGTCTAGGCCTCCGATGCCGTAGTTATATGTTGAATCAGAGTAAGTACAGAATCACTTACGCTGGTGACAATGGCACAAAGTGTGTCAGCATTATGTGTCTTCCATGCTCGAAGAAGTGTAGCATGTGGTGGAAGTGTGTTCATGATGTTGTTGGGGTCAAGGGTTCCCACTGGTTCTGCATCCATTCCTAGAAAAAATGCTAGAAGCTCATAAGAGTTTGGAATGGTGTTGATTTTGAATTTCTAGAGAGAGTAATTTGTCCCATCAAGTTTGCCTTAAATTATGAATGCATAGGACTGGTGTTGCAAAAAAGCAACATGCACCCGAGGTAGAAGCCATAACTCCTAGTATTCTATGCAAAGAAAGAATAGACTTTATGTACTATTTTTGCTAAAAGTACCTAAGCTCTAATGCCATCCAGGGTTCTCACCAAAGACACGTGCACTAATGGCTTCTCCTCATAATGGTGGCCTTTACAAATGTGCACCAAACATCGATATGAGATATATGCTAAGAGGCGGGCATTAAGTGTATACTAACACTTATCACTACAAATATCAACTCTTAGTCACTCTACTGCAAGTTTTGCAACTCATGGGCAAATAGAAACAAACAATGGATTAATAGAATGCTTCTATTCCACTTTTGCACTAGTTCTACTCCCTATCGACAGTGACTCCTCTTGTTTAGAAAAGTTATAGCTTCACAACAAGCATTGTCTTCACCAAGGAGTACAATCGTCTCTAGAGCATGAAAGCGTGTCTTCCATAGCTCTTAAATATCTTCGTCTTAGAAAATAGTCTTTGACGTAGTAGCAACTTGTATAACATACCACAAACATGGGAATGGAAAACCTCAAGGGTGGTCAAGCCCTTAGGCTCTACCAACCCAATGCTTGGACCTACTAATCTAATCACTCATGATGGAGAAGCTAGAAAGCTTCCTTTCTTCTCTCTATATATATATATATATATATATATCTCTCTCTCTCTTTCTCGCTCTCAATCACACTCCACGTCTAGTTAATCACAAGCAAGAATCAAGCAAGCTTATTTTAACCACGTGCACACACACACACACACACACACACAAGCACTCACACATGCAAGCAAGCAACTCATCAAGACTCTGAAATAATGTAAGAATTAAGGAAAGAGTAGGACAAGAAAGAATGAAAAAGCTCCCAAGCTTGAGCTTAGATGTTTATTATATTAGCAAAAGGTGCCTTTACACACTCCCACAAGTCACTTATATACAATTGGAATTTGCTTGGTCGCCCATACTTATGGGGCACCCAAAACATGTTCTCATTACAAACTCAAGCCTTATATGGGCCAGTTTTTATTACAATGGTAGGACTTTGACCTGAAACATGTAGGGTAGGGAGGGGATTACAAAGAGTGTATGGAAAGTAGTAACAAATAGAGATAATGAGATGTTCCTCAATGAGGGAGATTTATTTATGTATCTATTGATATTTGACTTATCCATTCAATAGTTACAAGTGTGTTTTTCTTAATTTACTACAAGTGAGATTAAAAATCTAGGAGGATATAAATTGTGAAATGGAGTATATTCCTCATTAGCCTTGAGTCAAATAGAGGATATACATTTTAATCAACTATTAAGGCCAATGCTTAAGTGAAATGAGAAGATGGATTAACCACCTATTATTATAGTATCCATTAACAAGGTAGAGGTGATTAAGAGATAAGTGTGTAAATAAGTTATTTGCTAATCTTTTATAATTGATAATTGGCCTGAAACCTAGACTTTATTATGATAAGTAACACCCCTGGTGATCACACCTGCAAACCATACACGATCCATAAACAAATTCAATTAGAGATACCTTAGACCCATAAAGACTTGTAGCCATGGATTCACTAATCCCAACAATAGGTCTACTAATTCAAACCACCCCCAAGCATAATATGGAGAGAAGTAAACACAAGCCACTTCATTAATAACCTTAATGACATAGAAAGGTCCACCATACCTTTTTAATAGCTTATATTTCTTTCCATTTATTGGGAAAGACTATCATTATCTTATACGCTGTCGTGCCATGGCACGTCTATGGTGTGAAACCATGCATATGAGACTATCAAATGCAAATCTAGATGCATGGGATTAAGTGCTATGACGAGTCATTATATGATGCCATGTACATATGTTCATATTGTAAATGAGGTTCAATAAGACGAGCTGAGGCTGAGTCAGGTCTCGGAGTTTTTGTATATGGGTGTGGTGGGTGATGGTTCTGCTGTTACTCAGACCTCATGGGTAAGTTGGAAACATTCAGTTATATATGATGGTATGAGTGGTTCGCCAAAGGGATATGTTAATGATGTTAATGGCTTCCCATGTGCATAATGTGTAGTAGGTTTTTTTTTCTGGTATTGATGGGCCGAGTCAGTGAATACCTCTTATGGGAGTGCAAACATGAGGACATGCCAATGCACAAGGGAATGCATTTACGAAGACATGGAGATATATTTGAGTGAACAATTGGGGAATTCTACAAATCACATGGTCGATGTGATGACACTATAAACCATGGAGGCATCAAGAGCAATGGAGATCAATGGAGCATTAGAGTGCCGAAGTCTTTATCGGATGCGGGAGACACAATTGGATGATCAACCTTGTATTGGAGAGCTTGCCTTGATGCCAATGTTGGGAGCATCACATACCTTTAATAAGAGGTATTATAAGGAGAGTTTGCCTTGATGCCAATGTTGGGAGCATCACATACCTTTAATAAGAGGTATTATAAGGGGAGCTTGCGTGGCAGCAACGAAGAAGGCATATCCGAAATTAATGAAAAAAAAAAGAGGGCGCTCTTGTTTTTCAAACGGGGAAATACGAATATATAGCTGCAAAAGGTGGTGGGGCGCCGAACTCCTTGCGGGAAAGTATGGAAAAACCAGAGAAGGAGGGGGGGGCGCATATCAGAAAGGGGGTCTGCAGAAAAAAGAAGACCAGAGGCGCCTTCGACCAGAGTTTTTAATTCCAGGCTGGCGGCGACTGTTCTTGGCATGTAGGAGTTAGAATTGAAGAGCAAAACGAGTACTACCTAGTGATATGCTTTCATCATAAACATGTATTTTGCTATGCGCCATCTACAGCAAAGCGACCGTATGGAAATTAGCAAAATTCAAGAGAAATTTGCTTTAATACTTTCAGATAAGTGATGGTTTTTTTTTAATTTTTATTGACTATCCTACCTACGATTTGGAAAATCGTAAAGCTTAAAAACCTTTAAAGGTTTTGTAAATCAAGAGAAACTTGGATATGAAGTGTTGTGAAATCAAAGCATCAAAAATACGTGGAATCAAGACATCAAAAATGCAGTAAGGATTCTAGTAATTTGATTTTGTTTTCTACCCAAATGGATTCGGAATGCAAGTCATGGGATTTCTTAGAATCATGTGAGCATGTAATAGTTATGCCATATATCGTCTTTTGTTTGTGAGTTGTTGGAATTTAAAGGCAGGTTTTCAGGTGATAAAGAAATATCTTGGAATGATGGAATTGATGTCACTTGATGTATGGAATGTAAATGGTCACATGTATGTGGGAAATATTTGAAGAATATGATATGCCTACATGTGATTGGTATGAGGGATTTGGAAAAAGGAGCCAGTGAATCTATGCTTTGAAAGGGGCAAGCACTTGGTACACAATTTATGTGCAATCATCTGGTTGAATTCAAGGATGTATTGAGAAGAATTGACACATGTTTATGTCATTAAAAATGGATATGTCCTATGCTCCTTGGAGAATTTTGTGTGTGAGTTTCCTTGTGGAGTTTGGTACCTACTCTCACAGCTAGAAGTCTCGTACTTTCCCAGCGACACCGTCCACGTCACGACAGCTCTTTGGTGAACCCGACGTGAAACTGCTGCGGTGAGAGTGTGGTGAAATATACAGGGAAGATATGGCTGAGAATCCTGAGGGTCAGGGGGTTCATTTTGATCCCGGGTTATGCAAATGTTTCAGATGTTTACTATGTACATGCAACAGCAGCAAGCTGCTGAGAGGGGACAAATTTCCACGACCAAAGCACTGCAATCAATTGTGAAAAAGGTGGATCAATTTGATGGAAAGGATATCACAAAGTACCTGCGCAATTACATAAAGGAAATGGAGCTAAACAGGGTGACTGAGGAGGATATGGTTCGAAGTTTTGAGCTAGTATGTGTTCCTGAAATAAGAGAGCGCATAAGAGGATTGCAGACAGCACATGGTGGCAGAAATTGGGAGGAGTTCAAGCTTGCTTTAAAGGACGAATATTTCATGGAGGATTCTGAGCGAGTGACCAAACGAACTTTCTTGGAATGGGTCACAAAACCTAAAATGGGAGTTTCTGCCACAGAGCTGCTAAGAGAGTTTGAGAAGCGCTATGCCCAGCTGTCAAGGATAGAGTGCACAACTTTGGACAGAGAAAAAACAGAGCTCTTCTTACAAGCAGCTGGGAAAGATCTCCAAGAAAAACTGGAAATTCTCCTTGAGGACAAGGATACAGAGCAGGGACTAAAGAGTGATTGGAATGATGTTGAGGATGCGGTCACCATGCTAGCAAAGCAGCAACGAAGGAGGGATAAAATGGTGATGAGCTTGGGAACTCCTATAACTGCTGTTACCCCTGAGAATCTACCAAAACCAGCTGCTGCAATCCCAAAGGTAGAAGGGCCGATGGAAGAACTTATTAAGGGCATGCGGGACCTAAAATTGAAGATGTCCAGGATTGAAGAAAAGGGGCTACCATTAGGGCAGGCTTCTATGCAAAGGCCTCAAAGCAAAGAGGGGTTTACATACAGATGCATATGGTGTGATGACCCAGAACATGCAAAGAAAGATTGTGCTAGCTATAAAGAAGCCCTTAAAAATCAACTTGTGTTTTTCAAAGATGGGAAAATCCACCTTACAGAGACTGGTCTTCCATTAAGTATAAACTTTGGGAAAGGAGGGATGAAAAAGCTGGTTGAGGATATGGCTGCTAGTCATGCTATCTCTATGGTTGAGGCAGCAACCTATGGATTAAAGGCTGGTCAATCAAAGCAGGGATCTGAGAATGATGAAGATTATGAGAATGAAGATTTTTGGCCATCAACAATGGAATTAATTGTGTCAAAGAAGGTGTCTAAGCAAGCTTTGCATGAGGCAGGTGACTGTATACGTCTTGAGACTGGCTGGGAGGAGCCTGTGGATTCTTTATCTGTTCATGCCTACATTGCTAAATGCCAAAATAATGAGGCACAGGTAGAGGAGAAGCGTAAAAGGGAAAATGAGGAAGGAGGGCCATCAAAAAGAGTTACACGTGGAAGTGAAAAGAAGGATCCTGGGCCATCACATATGCCTCCACCACATAGCAGACCTCCACAGGAAGTATCAATGGAAGAAGTGCCAGCAAAAATGAAGCATGAGAAGGAGAAGGGTAAAGGGAAAAGTCCACTCTACAAGCTTCAATCTGATATTGAAGCCGCAAACAGATCTCAAAAAGGTGCTTGAAGAGAGGATTCTAAACAGTAGGGTGGAATTTACACTAGGGGAAGTTTTGGGGATTGCAAAGAAAGAATTCCATGATGAGATAATTGATATTATACGAAGGAAAAGGCAATCCATAATTGAATCTATTCCATCACAAGGGGAGGCAAGCACTTCCAAGACTCATGGAGTACAGGTACAGCAAAAGGAAGAGAGAGAAAATGTGGTGGAATGTAATCACTCTGCTGATGGGGCACGACAAGTGCGCTTTGTGGAAGAGGATGATGAAAAAGAAGTTCTTACAAAGAGTCATTACTCCAGGGCCATTGGGCAAGAGCAACCACTGAAACCCTTGTCAAGATAGGTGATTTGGAAGAGCCATATGTCGCTCTAATTGATCATGGGTGGCTAAAAATCTCTACAACAAATGTAAGTGGCCAATGGATGTAGATCATGGGTGGATGATTAAAGCAGCTAATAACTCATCTGGAGAGCTCTATGCAGCATGTCCAAATGTAAGGGTAACTATAGGGGATGTGAAAGATGATAAGAACTTCTTTGTTCAGGAGATGTCATCGTATCCCCTCATCCTTGGGCAACCCTACATTACAGCTGTGAGGATGGAAACAAAGGTTTTGGATGATGGCTCAGCATATGCAAGAATAAGGAGTAAAGATGGCAAGAAAGCTGTTCAGTTTTTGACAGTTTGCATTAACCATGAAAGGAATCGTGAATCTCTTCGAGCACAGTCACTCCCAAAGATAAATAGAGAATTCATGAATTACAGGGAGATGAGGGATTTTGGCCAGGTGCCATTGTAAAGCGAGATTCCAATGGTACAAGGGGAAATGAGTTCTCGCAGGACTCAATTAATGTAAATAACTTTTCAGCAAATTTTCAGGGATTCTCTAGCTATGGGTCACTGGTCTTTGTAAAAAGCAAGGATTTGAAGCGTGGCATGCGTAGACATGTACAAAATGAACAAAAAAGTCTTGAGCAGTGTGGTCTTTTGGAGAAGAATGAGTTTATTTCAGGGGTGCTTGATGAGGTGTCATTTGTAGATACTATGGATGTGCTTTTTGATATGGGGAGAGCATGCTTACAGGGTGGAAATGAGATGATAGAGGTGTCATCTGTGGAGATGTATGATATAATCCGGGAATTTAAGGGAGTGGAATGTAAAAACATGAATTGCGAGATGGATGCTCATGTTGATACAAAGTACAAAACAGTTGCAAAGAAGGTGAAACCAGTTGCCTTGCCTTTGCCACCAGGAAGCAAGGAGAAGATAGATGAAGCTTCTATGCAACAAATCTTAGAGATCCGAAGAAAATTGGGCATAAGTTTACACAAGAAACTCTAAAAGAGCTGAAGATTGGTGAGAAGGATTTTCTGTTGCCAGTTGAAAAGAAATGCTTTGAGGAAATGCTTGTGAAACATGGGAAAGCCTTTGCTTTTCAGCCGCATGAGATAGGCTGTGTTGATCCAAGTGTAACAGCACCAATGGTGATCTTTACTGTTCCACATGTGTCATACCACAAATTACTATACCTTTTTTGGATGACGTACCAATAAAAGGCTGTGATGAGAAAGACAAAGATGGGGATTTAGATTCAAAAGGGTGCCGCAAGTTTGTGGCAAATCATATAAAGGATTGTGATATGATTCTATCCAGGCTTGAAGAGGTGAATCTTACTTTATCTGGACTGAAATCAGTGTTTGGAGTTGGTGAAGTGCTAATAGTGGGACATCTTTGTAGTACTAGTGGACGCCGACCTTGTCCAACCAAGATAGATGCAATACAAAGAATGAAAGAGACATGCATTAATGTTACAGAGCTGAGGAGATTTCTTGGAGCATGTGTCTTTTATGTTATTTGGATCCCACATTATGCACATGTAGCAGATCCTCTTTATCAACTTTTGAGGAAAAATCAAAAAATTCTGTGGAGTGCAGTACATATTAAAGCTATGCGGAAGCTGAAATGTTTGCTCCAATCATCACCTACTCTGAGGAAGGCAGATTATGAGTGTGGCAGGCCTGTGATTGTTACAGTTGATACTAGTCCTACTGGGATAGGATGGGCAGTAGGGCAAGGTGATGAGGATGATCACAGGTATGTAATCAGATTTGGAGCAAAGGTATTAAGCATCCGACAAAGAAAATATCCGCAGATCAAGAGAGAGTTATGGGGAATAGTCACTGCTCTAAAATGTGAAAAAGAATATCTTATTGGGGCATCTGTACTTGTGCAAACTGATTGCTTGCCACTTCTTGGGATGATAGCAAGTTGTACCACTCCAGATATTGCTATGCTTAGGTGGATTGCCTATATCAAGTCACTAAATCCTGAGTTTGAGCATATTGCAGGAAAAGATAATCCAGTTGCAGATATGCTATCAAGAGCCAGGTATGAAGATGAAAAAGAGATGATTAGTGACATTGATGATGTGGGTACAAAGTTCTACACTACTGTATATGCAAAGGGAGACCATATTTGCCTATCAAATGCACTTGAGTCTTTTACTGAGGAAATGTATGAAGGAGATTGGTTGCTTATTGGTCAATACTTGAGTACTCTGACAAGACAGGAAAATTGGTCTGACTCAGAATTTAAGAGAATCCGCAGAAAAGCATATGGTTATTTTTTAAAGGACGGGTACCTCTGGAAGCATCCTAAGCAGAGGAATGCTATGCCACAGAGAGTCATATGTGATAAAGAGACTCAAGGGAAGCTTGTGAAAGAATTCCATGAGAGTCTCTGGGCTGGACATCGAAGTGTGTGGGCCACCTTTACCAAAATAAAGGAAAAATATTGGTGGAAAGGAATGTACAAGGATATTTCCCAATATGTGGAAACATGCATGGTATGTCAAATGTACTCAAATGTACGACATTGTGATGGCCTGCAACCAACCTACCCATCTGCCATGCACTACAAATGGGTAGTGGATCTAGTTACAATGCCTTTGGGAATTTGGCAGATGCGGTACATAGCACTTGCAAGAGAAGATTTGACAAATCAGGTAGAGGGGCGTGCTCTTAGAACAAAGAGTACGGAAACAGTATGCAAATTTCTCTTGGAAGATGTGATTTGTCGGTATGGTTGTGTTGGGAAAATAACAGCTGATAGGGGCGAGTTAGATGTTGAAGAAGCAAGGGAATTCTTTTCTAGAATTGGCATCAAACTGTCCCTAACATGTGCTTACAATCCTGAGGGCAATGGTAAAAGTGAGCGAGGGCATCCTCCAATCATTAAAGCTTTGGCTCAGGCATGCAGAGAAAGAATGCGAGAGTGGCCAAGGCTGCTACCATATGCTTTGTGGGCTGACCGTACAACTCATAGTTCAGTGACAGGATACATGCCTGCAGAATTAATGTATGGTCAGAAGCCAGTGATGCCAGTTGAAGAAGTAGTTCCAACTTGGAATGTATTGCCCTGGATGGAAGGATTGAGCAGGGAAGACCTCCTTGCATTGTGAATAAGGCAGTTGGAGAGGAGGCCTGAAGATGTAGAGCTTGCTAAAGCTCGCTTGAAAGATGCAAGGTTGAAAAATAAAGAAAGATTTGATAGAAGACACAGACTCCGGCCAAAACCTATTGAAGAAGGTGATTGGGTCCTAATGTATGATAGTAGCCTTGACAATCAATTCACTGTACAAAGAAAATTTGCAAAAAGATGGTTTGGCCCTTACATTGTCAAGCATGTGCATGGAAATGCCACGTATACCCTGTGTGAGCTTGATGGAACAGAGATAAAGAATCTTGTAGCAGGCAAAAGAATCAAGATGTTTAAAAGAAGGCATGATAATGATCCTTTTGGTTCACACGGAACTTAGGATGAGAGGCTTGATAGTGATAACATGGATATAGCTGAAGAGGAAGAGGATGATTTTCCTAATAATGATGAAGATGAGGACGACATCCAGATATATGTAGATCTTGATGATGATTTGGCAACACATACCAGAGGATGTGCAGGTTTAGAGGGGGTGGATGTCGTGCCATGGCACATCTATGGTGTGAAACCATGCATATGAGACTATTAAATGCAAATCTAGATGCATGGGATTAAGTGCTATGACGAGTCATTATATGATGCCATGTACATATGTTCATATTGTAAATGAGGTTCAATAAGACGAGCTGAGGCTGAGTCAGGTCTCAGAGTTTTTGTATATGGGTGTGGTGGGTGATGGTTCTGCTGTTACTCAGACCTCATGGGTAAGTTGGAAACATTCAGTTATATATGATGGTATGAGTGGTTCGCCAAAGGGATATGTTAATGATGTTAATGGCTTCCCATGTGCATAATGTGTAGTAGGTTTTTTTTTCTGGTATTGATGGGCCGAGTCAGTGAATACCTCTTATGGGAGTGCAAACATGAGGACATGCCAATGCACAAGGGAATGCATTTACGAAGACATGGAGATATATTTGAGTGAACAATTGGGGAATTCTACAAATCACATGGTCGATGTGATGACACTATAAACCATGGAGGCATCAAGAGCAATGGAGATCAATGGAGCATTAGAGTGCCGAAGTCTTTATCGGATGCGGGAGACACAATTGGATGATCAACCTTGTATTGGAGAGCTTGCCTTGATGCCAATGTTGGGAGCATCACATACCTTTAATAAGAGGTATTATAAGGAGAGTTTGCCTTGATGCCAATGTTGGGAGCATCACATACCTTTAATAAGAGGTATTATAAGGGGAGCTTGCGTGGCAGCAACGAAGAAGGCATATCCGAAATTAATGAAAAAAAAAAGAGGGCGCTCTTGTTTTTCAAACGGGGAAATACGAATATATAGCTGCAAAAGGTGGTGGGGCGCCGAACTCCTTGCGGGAAAGTATGGAAAAACCAGAGAAGGAGGGGGGGGCCGCATATCAGAAAGGGGGTCTGCAGAAAAAAGAAGACCAGAGGCGCCTTCGACCAGAGTTTTTAATTCCAGGCTGGCGGCGACTGTTCTTGGCATGTAGGAGTTAGAATTAAAGAGCAAAACGAGTACTACCTAGTGATATGCTTTCATCATAAACATGTATTCTGCTATGCGCCGTCTGCAGCAAAGCGACCGTATGGAAATTAGCAAAATTCAAGAGAAATTTGCTTTAATACTTTCAGATAAGTGATGGTTTTTTTTTTATATTTATTTTTATTGACTATCCTACCTACGATTTGGAAAATCGTAAAGCTTAAAAACCTTTAAAGGTTTTGTAAATCAAGAGAAACTTGGATATGAAGTGTTGTGAAATCAAAGCATCAAAAATACGTGGAATCAAGACATCAAAAATGCAGTAAGGATTCTAG
>NC_141055.1:59731764-59775046 GCF_041138505.1 Cibotium barometz
TCAAAGGACAAAGGGGTGAGCTCATCCGCCAAAGTTGTGGACGAGTTAGCTTTCGTCACCCTAATTGATCTCGAGTCCAATACGCCCCATCGAGTGTTTGAGTAGGCTTTTCTTCTTGTTTCCACTCACCTTAGTGGATTTTGGACAACGGGTGCCACACAGCACATGATTTATAGGAAGGATTGGCTTGATACATTGGAGCAACGTCGCGACTCGTGGCAGAGTTGCCATTAAAGATAACTATATTGTCCCCATTCGTGGCAAAGGGACAATGCCCCTCATTCCGGATGGCAATGGAGGGAAGTACACCTTGAGAGTGCTATATGTACTAGATTTAGAATTCCATCTCCTTTTTGTACACGAGTTTTGCAAATTGGGCACTAAGGTGGAATTTATGGAGGACTGTGATCATTCGTGACTCTCACACTGACAAGATTCCATGACAAGGCATAGAGGACCATGGCCTCTTTAAACTCATAGCTCTTTACTTTCACACAGGCCACATAGGCGATCTTTGGCATCTTCATTTGGAGGCCTTGCGGAAGGCTTTTCGACGAAAGCAGCTTGTGGATGAGCTGCCATATGTTGGCACATGTGAGGGTCCTTGTCACTCATCCCAAAGGGAAACATTGGGAGGCCTTTCCAAAGAAGGCTACACGGCGAGCTACTACACCTTTGGAATTGGTTCATGTGGATTTGTGTGGCCCGATGTGCACTTTGTCTCTCAATTCTGTTTTTCTTTTGGTTGATGATTTTAGTAGGTATAAAGCACCGTATTTTGGTTGGTTACAACTCAAAATCCAAAGGTTATTGGCTCTATAATGTTGCAACTTAGAAGATCATCATCTGCATAATGTAGTAGGGGGATCAATATGCCTCAGTCCCCCCTAATTTGCCAATGAAGCTGGAATCTCATCAATGTAGCTCTCATGCGTCTTGTGACAGACTCATAGAGGGCAATGATGCTCCAAACCAATTGTAGACGCTATAGGAGGCGGGCTCGGGGTACAGTATCAAAAGCTTTGTAGAAATCCACAAACCAATAGTAAATCCTCTGATATGCTCCTGTACCCTCATCGATGATGGCATTGAGGGTGAAGATGTGGTCAAGGGTAGAGTAGCTCCTCTGAAAGCCTGAATGTCCTAAGGCTTTGCATCCCTGTCTCTTTGCAAATGAACTGAGGTCCATCTCTAGCACCAATCCATAGAGTTTGGCCAACATGTGGCCATTCATGATCATCTATAATTATTAGGATCAAGTGGATCTCTGGCTTCGAGGATGGGGATGATGGTGATAGTGTACCAACAAGAGGGTTCACAAAGGGCTCTATTGAACATGTAGGCTAGTAGGGGCACTAGGGTATCATCAGCATGTGAGATGTACTCAGTAGTGAGTCCCTCTCGTGATCCTAGGCTGTCCATGACGGAGTCTATGAATGGCCTTGAGAACCATGTTAGAGGGCAACGGAAAGATGTAGATGAATGACAAAAAACGCTGAATCACCAAGTGATAGATGAGAGAAAACAACAAAACACTGATGCACTAATCCTCAAGAAAAAGATGGGTACAACCAGCCCGTAGGCAAGAAGTGGTCTCCGTAGGTAGAGAGGGCTGAAGGGTGCATGCCAGATGACCAAAAGTGACGATGGGGGGAGGGACAACATATATATATACACTCTCCATATGAACTGGCCGACTCCCTCGAGACTCCTACACGACCTGAAAAAGATGGAAAAATAGGCATAAAATCCAAAAAAGTGTGGTCAGCCCACATCAGAGGCCCAATAAAAATAGGGAAAAAATAAGAGGGGGGGGGGGGTTGCCTGAGCATGGGAAGGGCACCTGTAGAGACCAAATAGCCACCAATAGGAGATGATATATGCTAACACCCCCTCTCAGGTCTTGGGGGTGGCCCAAGGCCCAAGCCATGAATGCCAATAGTTGACTGAGATAATCCTTTGGTGAATAAGTGTGCAGCGTTGTCTTGGGTAGGACAATATTCAAGGATAATGTCTCCCGCCAAGATCCACTCCCGCACAAAGTGGTACTGGATCTCTATATGCTTGGTCCATGCATGAAATATTGGATTCTTAGTAGTAGCCAAGCAACTTAGGTTATCTATTGCATGAGATAAGGGTAGGTTGCTGTTGTCGAAAACCAATCTCCTCAAGTAGCCGCCGCAACCAAATCACCTCACAAGCAGCTGAACAGGCCACTTGATACTCTGGTCAATAAAAGCACCATGGTAGGCTGCTTTTTACTCATCCATAAAATTGCTCCTGATCCAAGAATAAATCAATACCCTCTAGTAGACCATTGGGTATCCACATCTCCAGCCTAGTCGGCATCGCTCCAACCACATAAAGTGGCCCCCTCTCCATAGAAAATACCAAAATCCTTGGTGCCTTGCAAGTACCACAGCACGCGGAGTGTTGCCTACTAGTGAACGTCCAAAGGTGCTTGCATGAAAGCACTGAGAGTTCCCACCACAAATGCACAATTAGGCCGTGTGTCGAGCAACCAAATCAAGGAACCAACCAATTTCCTACATAGAAGTTTATCTGCCGTTGGATCGGGTACAAAAGAGGAGAGTTTGTCGGGATCCATGGGGGGAAGTGATGGGATTACAATTTGTCATTCTGAAAACCTGTAACAGCTCTGTAACATACCGCTGCTGAGAAATGAATATGCCATCTGAGCGTTGAAAAATCTCCAATCCATGAAAGAAGTGAAGCAACCCGAGATCTGTCATCTCAAATTCCTTACTGAGGAATGTGCGCTGCATGGCTGCCTGCGATGATCAAGTCATCCACATAGAGAATGAGAAGAGTATACAATCCTTGATTTGTCACGTGCACACCCGTGCCATGGCATAATCCTTTGCATGAACAGTCTTAATCCCTGATCTAAGTCAGCATTTAGGGCATCATTAGTAGCATCAAAGCATTACCATCAGTAGTAGTGCCATCACATCAGTAGCATCAGTATCACATCATTAGCATCATCATTATCAGCAGCACAACATGATCATCAGCAGTACATCATCATCATCATCATTAGGAGGGCATGGGACCATGTCGGCAGCCAGCATAACAGCAGTCAGCAGCCAGCATGGGGCTCCCAAGCAGCAGGTGATAGCATCCTGTGAGAAGACCAGCAAAGTGGGCAAACAGTTATGTAAGCGCAGCATTTATTACAGCAATTCAGCATTTTCATGTCCAAGACCTGGCCCACAGCATCTGGAGTTGGCCAACTTGCACCTCCGCATTCATATATAAACATCAAGGCATAAATCAGTCCAAGCAAGTCATTCATTCAGTTCATTCCCTCATCCATCATAGAAGTCATCAGTAGAAGTCATGTGAAAGGCCGAGGGTCATCCCTTTGGGGCTGACCTAGGGCTCAATCATGTACAAGCATTTCAGCTACCTTTTTGTACCATATTAAATACAAGAAAAACCTTGACACCAATCTCTCTCTTCTTCTCTCTCCTCTGTCTTAATCATGTTTATTTAGCATCTTGTTTTTAATCAGGCTTAGGGCTATGGATCAGTACAACAAAGGCTTTCCGCACATGCAACATGTTTCAAACCATACAAGGCCTTTTTCAGCATGAAGACCATACCTTTGGAGCCAAGAACTTGAAATCCCGGGGGCTGTTCTGCCTAAACTTCCTCCTTTAGCTTCCCGTTGAGGAATGCCGACTTGTGTCACGTGCACACCAGTCAGGTGTACAGTGACATGGCTTCATTCTAGCATCATTAGCATCATCAGATTCATCAGGCATTTAATCAGCATTTTACAGGCATTTTCAGGTATTTTATGACCAGCCGACTGGCATTTATGGTATTTATGCTCAGTCGTGGACATATAGCAGCTGGCCGACTGCAGTAATGCTGGCCGACCAGCAGCACTCATGCATATAAATAGAAGATCTCTCCATTCAGTCCTAAGCACCTCAGCATAGCAGCATTCAGCCATCAGAGATCATCAGCAAACGCAGCCAGTTCAGCCCAACAGGTCAGCGTTTCATCATCCATTCAGCATACAGCATCTGTTCCCTAAGCTTCCCTTCAGCGTTTCCCTCCAGGAGACAAGGGAAAGAGTGGACAGCAGTTCAGCCCGCATTTCCAGCACATAGTCAGCATATTCAGCAGCATAGATCCATTTGGATCTCATTGTACCCGCATTCATTCATTTAATATAGCTGCACTGCATTGACACATATCTGTTTGTCTCTTAAACATCGTTAAGTGTAGTTAAGTGTAGACTAAGGTTGTGATTACTACGGTCTCATGTGATATGCAGCGGAAGTCTTTGTATTGGTTGATCCTGTCACACAATATGCTCACACCGTCTTCTGTATCCTGAGTTTCGTGAGTTTAGCAATCCATTTCATTTACTTCAAACTTTAAAGAGTTGAGAGAGAGATATGAACACTGTACACCAGATTGGGTCCCGAATTACCCATTGAAGGGCCCCCTATCCCGATAACGAGATAGTATTTGCTTTATTACTTTAGAGAGAATGACTTTGGACTGTAGATAAGCCAAACGCAAGATCTCGGAGGATCGGAGTAAGGCTGATCTGTACACTGCTGTAGAAACACCTCAATGACTGGATCTTGAGCCTATGCACTTCTCCCAAGGGCATGAGGAAGGGCTGCACACCTGAGGCTCAAAGCAGAAGAAGGTGGACTGTTCTACACACTGTTAGAATGCTGAAAACACATATGAATGCTGAGTTACCTTCACCAGATGACTGCTGAATGTGCTGATGATGCAGAGAAGGCTGGACACTGATGCAAACAACTGTTTCAGGGCTGGAAACTGTTGTAAACTGTTGCTTCAAAGCTGGATTCTGCTGTGGACAGAAACGCTGAGGGCTGGAGAGGACTGTGGACTGAAACGCAGCAGCAACAGATGACTGTAGGGCTGGAAACTGTACGGCTGGAGCAAAACGCAGGTCCTCTGCTGTATGGCTGCACCAAAACGCAGATATGCAGGCTGTTTGCTACTGGTTTCTGGCGTGGAACTATGCTGAGGAGTATGCTGAATCTATGGCATGAACTGATGCTGAATTCAGGCTGATTAGAGGCTGAGGACAAACACCTAGGGCTGGACTGAAGCTATGGTTCTCAAGGGCTGGAGAAGAAAGCTTATGGGCACTAGGGCATGGATTAGTCTTATGCTGAGAGCAAGAGAGAGAGGAGAGCTCTTAGCACAATGAAGACTGAATGAGCAAAAGAGGCTCTAGGCAAGCCTATTTATACTAACTGGAGGTTGGTCATTTAATAAAGTTAATATTTATAAATGCCCAATAATGCAAATAATGATAAATAAATACTAATAAATATGGGAAAAATACCAGATAAATCCCAGTAAATTTCCTAAGGCTTTGGAGATGTTCTAAATGATGCACAGGCATATGTATGCATATTATGCAAGATGCAGAGTGCTTTCTGATGCAAACCCTAAGGCTTCTACTGACTCTACATGCATGAATGATTCTCTCCAAGTGGGTTAAGGGACTTGACTGACTGACTGACCCACTAAGGCTGAGGAATGACCTACGTAGCTCGTGCCTGACTTATCCTGGACTGAGGATGTACAATGGGGTCACGGCGTACGACAAATATCATCCTACTGGGTTCTAAAACTGTACAAATGTTGCACTTCTGATGATGAGCCATCTTGTCACCATGCACTTAGTGCAGAGTGCATGTGACATTCCCTCCTGATTAGCTTGGCGGCAGGTTCATGGCTTCCAAGTAGTCCGCCAATAACTGGGGGTACTCCTGGAAGAACTCCTCGTCGAGCCATACGGCTTCGTGGGTGCCTCGATCTCGGAATTTCGTATAGAACTGACGAATCCGTCGACCGGAACCATGCTTCCATCGATGGAGAAGGATCTGCTCAGGCTCAATAACTTCTGCCTCGTCTACCACGTCTGGCTGCTGTTCATCTGAAACATCAAACACTTCTGGACCAACATATGGTTTTAGCCAAGAAACATGGAAAACATTATGCATTGTCCAACTGGCAGGCAACTTTAACTTCATTGAGACATCACTTATCTTCTTAACTATTGGAAAAGGGCCAAAACTACGGAAAGAAAGCTTGGGACAACGTTTGCCCACTTGTTTCAATCTCTGCTTCATGATACGCAAATAGACCCAATCCCCTTCCTTGAAGTGGACATCTTGTCTAGATTTATTTGCCTGTCTGCTATATGCTTCCTGAGCTTTGGTCAAGCGGTCTTTGACTGACTCAATAATCTCGGAAAATGCTTCCATGGTTTTATTAGCCTCTAAAGATGGAGACACCATTCTCGTGAAAAGAGAAGAAAAACGGCGACCAAAGGCTGCTTCATATGGAGTCCGTCCGACACTGGATGAATGCGTGTCGTTCAAGATAGCTTGGACCAACGGAAGATAGTGCTCCCATTTGGACTGCTGGTCATGACAGTATGACTTGAGGACATCAAAGGCCAACTGATTATAAATTTCTGTCTGGCCATCTGTCTGGGGATGGAATGCACTAGACAACTGCAACTTAGTTCCAAAGTTTTCAAATAATGCCCTCTAGAAATGCGAGGTAAACTTGGAATCTCTGTCTGATGTTATGGTGCTAGGCAAACCACAAATTGGATACCAATGCTTGAGAAACAGACGGGCTACGTCCTCGGCTGTGGCCGTATGCTTGCATGGGATGAGCATGCAGAACTTACTAAAGCGATCCACAATGGTAAAACACTGAGTGTTACGGGATCCAGTGGATGCTGGTAGAGGCCCTACAAAGTCCATAGATATGTCGATGAAAGGTCCGTCGGGGATAGGCAAAGGTTGAAGTAAACCTGCCTTCTTTGTATGGGGAACCTTGACTTTTTAACAAATCTTACAGGCTTGTACATGTGCATAGACATCACGCCTCATCTTTGGCCAATAAAAGGACCGTTCTAATTTCTCGAGGGTACTGTTGATACCCCTATGTCCTCCAACTAAGGAGTCATGGGCATCGTGGAGAAGAGCAGAACGCTTTTCCCGAGTAACACAGAGACGGTTCTTGTAGAACAACCAACCGTTCTGTACTGAATAGTGGCCAGGCTCGGAAGTGAGGGCCAAACTATACTGAGTACCAAACTCAGGGGAGTCGACATATTGGTCTTTCATACTATCCAAGTCCTTCCCCGTGATTTCGAGAATGGTAGCTTCTTGGACTGCCTGGATGCTGGACTTTCGACTGAGAGCATCTGCTACTGGGTTATGCTTACCAGGGATGTATTCAATCATACCTCCAAACTGTTGGAAGATTTGACTCCACCTGGCTTGTCGATCACTCCACTGGGCACTTGGCATAGTCTGAAGCCACTTAAGTGCTTGGTGGTCTGTTTTCACTGTGAAAGCCTGTCCATAAAGAAAAGGCTTCCAATGTTTAAGCGCTGTGATCACACCCAAAAGCTCTTTGTCATATACCGAATAATTCTTTTCGGCGACATCCAACTTTCTGCTGTAATAAGCCACGGGTCTATTGTCCTGCTGGAGGACTGCACCTATGGCTACATTGCTGGCATCGGTGATGACCTCGAAAGGTTCGTCCCATGATGCTAACTTTAATACAGGTGCGTCTGAGGCAGCTTTCTGGAGTGCACGGAATGCATCAAGTGCCTTACCTGTAACTGAGACTTTCTGCTTGCGAGTCTTCACCCCCTTGAGCAAGTCGGTAAGAGGTGCTGCAAGGTTAACTGATGGACATGTGTGCTATAGGCCTGACAAAGACCTACGAATGAACGGATTTCTTGGGCGGTCTTAGGAATATCCCAATCTAAGATCTCTTGAACCTTTGAGGGGTCTAGTCTAATCCCATCGGAACCGATGATGTAGCCCAGATACTGAACTTCCTTAACACCAAAGATAGACTTTTTGGCATTTTTGTAGAGCTGGTTATCTCGCAAAAGTTGCAAGACTTTCTCCACATCTTTCTCATGCTGCTCCGCAGTGGCTGAGAAGACTAGTATGTCATCAAGGAATATGAAAACACACTTCCCAATGTGGACTGCGAAAATCCTAGACATCATCTTATTGAACGTTGCGGGTGCATTTGTAAGCCCAGAAGGCATGACTACGAACTTGTAGTGACCACGCTCTGTCCTGAAAGCTGTTTTTGGAATGTCAGCTTCAAAAATGCGGACCTGATGGTAACCACTCTTGAGGTCGATCTTAGTGAAAAATTTAGCACCGTCTAAACGCTCCAAAATGTACTCTATCCTGGGCATAGGAAACTTATTCTTGATAGTGAGTTTGTTTAATGCCCTGTAGTCTACACAAAGGCGTGCAGACTTGTCCTTCTTTTGGACAAATAGGATAGGTGCAGCAAATGGGGAGGAAGAAGGCCGAATGAATCCGGCTCGGAGAAGCTCAGATAACTGCTTTTCCAACTCGCCCTCTAAAGTCTTAGAAAGAAGATAGGGAAACCTGCTAGGAGGATCTGATCCAGGGACCAAATCAATGTGATGGTCCTCAAGGCAAGAGGGTGGGAGACTGGGTGGGAGATCGTCCCTAAGCATAATGTCCTGGTGTCTGGATAGGAGGTCTGCTAACTGAGGGACTGAAGATGTAATGGATGTTATTAATGAGGGAGGGGCTGCTTGAGCACGAACATAAAGGAGTGCTCCTTCTGCTCCCTTGCGGATAGCTCGTCTGGCCTGGAGATGTGAAATCAATGGGATGCCAAGAATGCTTCTATCCCCACGAATCATGACAGGCTCAGGAAAACCTTTACAAATAGTAAAAGTGTCCTGCCCCCAATCGGGAATAGGCGCATACTGACGGAACCACTGAATTCCTAAGATCATGTCACACCCTAACAGAGGGGAGACGATGAAATCTCGTTGAAATGAGGCCTTCTGAACTTCAAAGGCAAATTGCTGTGCCTTCTGGGAAATGTGGGTCCGAAGACCAGGTGTAAACCCGTCCACATCCAAATGATATGGGACTAAAGTGCAGTTCAATTTATTAGCCAACTGGGGAGAGATGGCGTCTTTAGAACTACCCATATCGAAAAGGACTACAAACTGTCGGCCCTGGGCAGAGCCATAAGCTCGGATAAGGCTCTTCTGAGCAGCATCGCTCTCACCCTCCTGCTTAACATCAAATACCACGGATGGTATAGGATGCATGGAAGGTAAAAGTTGAACTGCATTTGAGGTAGTAGGTGGGGCTGGAGGAGCTGGGGAGGCTGTGGCAACTGTGGCAGAAGGAGCTTTGGCAGCTTGTGCCGCTTGCCATTTGTGGCAATCCTTCTTACCATGCCCTATAATATGACAGAAAAAACATCTATTTTCTGACTGATACTTCTTTTGCTCCTCTGGAGGAAGATAACCTCCAGTAATGCCTGCTTTAGCCTTTTCATCAGGGGTTTTCTTAGGTTCTTTATCCTTCTTACCCCCTGAACTGGAGCTATTACTGCTGTCCTTCTTAGCATCTTTAGAAGATGCGTTACCTTTCCCTGACTGTGCAGCTGATTGCTGCTGCTGGGGTTTGGTACTGGACTGAGATGTCTGCTTGGGCTTGCTCCCGTTGAGCTTCATTTCTTCGTTCTGAGCGAGAGTCAGAGCCCGGTCATATGTACTTGGTTCAAAGTTACGAACTGTGAACCGAATGTTGGAGTCCAATCCACGAATGAATTGCTCCATCTTGGCCTGCTCAGATAACCCTAACTGCTGTGCTAAAGTAATAACCTTACCGGAAAACTGAAGCACTGGGGAACCGTTCTGTCTGAGTCCATAGAACTCGTCTTTCAGACCGGTCATGTACTGGGGCGGGAGAAATCTGGTCTTCAGGTCATGGACAAAGATGTCCCAGTCAAAGGCTGTGACACCTGTGGCCTGGTCAGTATGAATACTAGACCAATGCTGCCACCAAGTGACTGCCTCACCAGTGAGATGGGGAGCCGCTAAGTGGACTTTGTCTTGTGGGTCTGTGATCCTAGCTAATGGAAAATGAGCATTAAATTGATGAACAAATTGATTAACTAAAGAATGATCACACTTACCATCATACTTGCTGAAATTCGGTTGACTGCGAATGATGGTGGTTGCTGCTGCGGGATGCTGGCTTGTGACACCTATGACTGGGGAGACTGAGGAGAGCTGCTGATACCTCAAGTGTATGGCCTCCTTTTCCCGTTGGTGTTCGAGTAGCATACGTTCTCGATCAAGCTCACGTTGGTGTTCCCGAGCGGCGAGTTCAGCCTGACGCCGGTCTTCGTCGATCCTGCGTTGGGCTTCCTCATAGTCCCGTCTTTCTTCTTTTTCTCTTCTCCTTCGGGCCTCGTCCTCTCTCCTTTGTTGTTCCATCTGAAAGAAGAGGGAGATGTAGTCGGGTGCTGCTGGAGGTGTAGAAGGACGTGCTGCTGCTGCCTCCAAGAGTTGGAGACGCTCCATGAGTAGCTGGTTCTGAGCTCTTAGAAGAGCTATGGTGTCTGCTGTAGGCGGAAGAGCAAGGTCTCCTTCGGGGGAGACATCTTCCGGCTGATGAGTACTCTCTCCTGTAGACATGATGCTGAAGTCGGTGGTCCGGAACGCAATCTAACCATCCGAGGATGCCCCCACGCTAGGATACGGTGTGTGTGGACTATCTGAATCTGATACCAATGTGATATGCAGCGGAAGTCTTTGTATTGGTTGATCCTGTCACACAATATGCTCACACCGTCTTCT
Source organism: Cibotium barometz (assembly GCF_041138505.1). Classification (NCBI taxonomy): domain Eukaryota; kingdom Viridiplantae; phylum Streptophyta; class Polypodiopsida; order Cyatheales; family Cibotiaceae; genus Cibotium; species Cibotium barometz. The sequence goes on from NC_141055.1 coordinate 59,742,485, forward strand.
GTATCCTGAGTTTCGTGAGTTTAGCAATCCATTTCATTTACTTCAAACTTTAAAGAGTTGAGAGAGAGATATGAACACTGTACACCAGATTGGGTCCCGAATTACCCACTGAAGGGCCCCCTATCCCGATAACGAGATAGTATTTGCTTTATTACTTTAGAGAGAATGACTTTGGACTGTAGATAAGCCAAACGCAAGATCTCGGAGGATCGGAGTAAGGCTGATCTGTACACTGCTGTAGAAACACCTCAATGACTGGATCTTGAGCCTATGCACTTCTCCCAAGGGCATGAGGAAGGGCTGCACACCTGAGGCTCAAAGCAGAAGAAGGTGGACTGTTCTACACACTGTTAGAATGCTGAAAACACATATGAATGCTGAGTTACCTTCACCAGATGACTGCTGAATGTGCTGATGATGCAGAGAAGGCTGTGTGCACCAAGAGCTAGAAGTGTCCGTATGGTCGCCATCCGAGTAGTTGGTGCAAAAGTATCATCAAAATCCATGCCAGCTTTCTGAGAATAGCCTTTGGCCAGAGGCTTGGCCTTGTGCTTATCCAGGATTTGTACTTGGTCTTAGAGACCCTCTTGACACCAATCTAGAGCAAAAGGGGATGGGCGGGCTTGGGACGTAGGGACGCCGTCCTGAAACAGGGGGCGCGGGGATAGCCGTCCCGTCCCCAAGGTGACGTCCCCTCCCATGCCCCCAACAAGGGGATGGGCGTCTTGTGTTAGGGGACGGCGGGGCCTCGACGGGACGCGTAGTGGCGGGGGACGTTTTCAAAAAAAATTGGGCATTTTGCCCTTGCATCTCTGGTCAGCTGCGTCACGTTACGCGCTTGTCTTCTGCAGTGCCCTTGTGCAGGCCAGCCTCCAAGCTTTGCAAGGCTCAAGCGGCAAGCCAACTGCGCTGCAGCATGCCCCTGCCCCTAGGCTCAGAATCATCATCATCATCATCATCATCATCATCATAAAGGAGGGTTTGGGAACCTTGTCTGCAGCGATCAGGGGCTCTTAGTCAGCGGACCTAGACAGCCCATCGACAACATCAGGCAATGGGATCAGCAGAGTGGGCAAGCAAGAAGTAAAGCGTAGTATTTATGGGAATTTTATGCATGAATATTTGTCCATAAATTGCCGACAACATTTGTTGCTGGCTGACTAGCATCCTCACCTCATGTATAAGCATAAAGGCATAATTCATTTCATTCAGGCAATCATTCATCATTTCAACATTGAAGTCATTAGTAGAAGCCTCCGGGGCTGACCAAGGGTCTAACCATGTACAAGCATTGAGTCACCTTTTTGTACCATATAAAATACAAGAAGACCTAACACCAACTATCTCTCTTTCTTCTCTCTCTTCTGTCTTAATCATGTTTATTTAGCATCTTGGCTTAGGGCTGTTAATAAGTACAACAAGGCTTCCGTGCATGCAACAGGTAAACCATCTAATGGGGGTTGATGCTCCTCTCATATTTGATGGATAGTTTTGTATTGCTCTAGTCAGATAGTTTTGTTTTGTTTCTATTTTATTTTCCATTCCATGATGAGATATGCCATGGACATTATTGTATCACTTTGATCTCATATGCCCATTGGGTCTTTAGTAGACGTTTAATCTCTCTCTCTCTCTCTCTCTCTCTCTCTCTCTCTCTCTCTCTCTTCTATTTTTATAGACTAGTGTTATTGATTAAAATGGCAACGTGCTATTTCTTGTTTTAGTGGCTACTCTATCTGTTGAATTTTAGACTAAAAATATCTATTTTTCCTTCATGTCCTTGTATTCTTTCCATAAACTTTTTCTAGTGTTTTTCTTGTTTGTGTTTTTTTTTTTTGGGGGTTAAACAAGTTAATTACTCTCAATTTGTAAGGTTGGATATATTTCAATTTTATGAAGGTTCATATGGCCATTATAATCAAAGAGATGATCAAGTCAATGCCTATGACACCACTTAAATGTCAACTTTGGGTTGTTAATTGAATCAATGTATCTGATCTTTTCAAGGCTGAGGAGGAGGCTTCTTTCTTAGAGCAGCAATATGGTCAAGATGGTCGGCGAGAATTTGCTTCTAAGCTAGAGGGCTACAATCATCGAGTATTACAGGTATATGCCATTGGAGCAAGTACATTAGAGATTTGACTATACTTTGTTGCATGTATTGATGAACTTTATTTTTTGCATGAAGTATGAGGATCCACTACGCCAGGGAAAAGCTCGTGAAACAGTGCAACTAGATGAACTTGAAGAAAAAGCAGTGACTGCTCTTGTAAAGGTGTGTGTATGTGTGTGAGAGAGAAATGAAATGATATATTAACGTCTTCAAAAGGCCAAAATGACCTATGAGACCAAAAAGGTTACAACAATTGGTGGATCTGATACAATGTCTGTGTAAGAAAAGCTAAAACAACTAAACAACTAACTGAAACTGAAACTGAAACAACAACGTCTACAAAAGGCCAAAATGTCCTATGAGACCGAAAGATTACATCATGTCCATGGAATACATCATCATAGGTACTAAAAATAAAATAAAAGAAAAGAAAGGAACAATAGCTGAAATGCCAAAGCTGATCATAATACAAGGAGCGAGTTAATGAGGTGAGTTTGTATTTAGCCCTTCGTGGTTGTACTTGGCCCTTTGTGGCTGTTTTTTCTTTAACTAATTGAAGGTTCTTTTTCTTGGGAAAAAAAAAAACAAGGAGTGTTGACCTCTCACATCACCCTAAAATATCCCGCATAGGGCACTGCATCTTGGTACCCAATGTAGTTGAGCTGAGTTGGCGGAAGAAAGTCGTGTGGTGGTGGGAAATGATGGCTTTGATCCTCCTATGGTGACGCGAGCATGGGTAGGGGCCTTGGGGTCGAGGGCGTTGGGCTCTGCATAGCTTGATGGCTCTGTCTAGTGTCACTCCTCTCGGCCGGGCTCTTGCATCAACCTGGAGGTCGAGTGTAGTGGGTGGATCTGCTCTCGAAGCTCTAGTCTGGAAGAAGTCAGTGAGAGCTCTTTGTGCCGGTCCTCGGCTGGGTGCTGTTGGTTTGGGCCGCAATAACGACTCTTTGTGATTGCGAAGCTCCAGAAGGAAGAGTCCCAGGCATCTTTGGTCTTGGAAATCCATGATCTTGGAAAGTGGCCCAAATCCGCCTCGGAAGAGGCAATGGAACCTCCCCTTGATCTCATAGTATATCGGGCATCAGCATATATAGTGGGCCTCTGTCTTAGCCTTGTATAACAAAGCTGGTATATCCTGTTCTCAGGTGCATCTGCCCCTGGCCCATATTTGGCTGTCTCCACTCTCTCTCAACTGATGGAATGAGGCGTGGATCTGTCCAATTGCACATCGCACCCCAAATGATAGAAGAGAAAGAAAGAAAAAAAGAAAGATATATTAAGTGTTCACTAAAGACTCAATGGTCTATGAGACCAAAGTGATACAATAATGTCCATGGTATATCTCATCATGGAATGGAAAATAAAACAGAAACAAAACATAAACATAGCTATCTCACTAGGTGATACAAAACTATCCATGGAAACTCATCATGGAATAGTAGGAACATAGAAACATGAGAGGAGCATCAGCCCCCAACAGATAGTATACCACTCTCCAAAATATCAAGCATAGGGCTAAAGAGTGTGGCCAAGAGGTCTCCCTCAGCTACGTCACATGGAAAGGTAGCCTGATGGCAATGGAGCATGTCCTTGATCTGGAGTTGATGAGGGGATCGTGGCTGACGTCTGGGGAGTCGGGGGTGTTGGGGACTGTGGAATGCGGAGGCCCAGTCTGAGGCATAGTCACAGGAAACGGCCATTTCAATACCTAGAAATGCGTTTCTTCGTTTCACGACTCCATTCGTTTCCATGGCCGTTTCTCGTTACTCAAGTGATATTGTCACAGGAAACGGTTGTTTCCACCACTTGTTTTCCCATTTTCATTCCTCGAATGTTTTTGTTCCCGTTTCTCGTTTCTGGTGACTATGGTCCGAGGTAACTCCTCTCAGGTGAGGTGGGTCCACAAGATCCACTATATTGGTGTCCTCCACCTCTTGGGTCGGAAAGAAACTCGTGATGGTTGGTTGGTGAGGGAGGGGGCAAGGTGGCTGGGACCGAAGCTTTCTCAAGAAAGTGTTATTGTGTGCGCGGAGCTCAAGCAGGAAGAGTCATGCAACTGTTAATCACATTGGTTAATAGTATTTTTAAGCATAGTTACGCTTCATGTAACTCATTTTGATGTAACTGCGCTAAGCGCTTCATGTAAAAGATATATGGGATGACCAAGCTTATGACTTGTGTAATGTCGGCCATGAGAATGAGCCTAGGTGTACATAGAGCTAGAAGATTCAATTTTGGGTCCCCAATTGTAGAATGGGCGGCTGGCCATTGTAAAAAGAGAGCTCATGTATATAAGTAACTCATGAAATATAGGACAATCCCATTATCACATTTGAGTTTCTCACAAATTTCTTCCAGAGATCTATCCCAATGCCTATCCTGACACAGGAGGGGGTTTCACCTTAGCGCGCTGCGGACCTCCAAGCCAGACGGAGACCGAGAGCACCAGGCTACCAGACTCCCAGACTACATCAGAGGGAGATCACAGAGATACGGGCTCGACATCAGCACTATATCCAGGAGCGGCTAGCTCACTTACACTCACACCCGGAGATCATGCTCCGAGGTATTTTTGCCTCGCCATCACCTATGTATCACATATTACACTCCCAAGCCGTGGGTGGCAGTCAAAGGTGATGAAGGGCCTACGTCAAAGCTCTCCGGCTCCAAACTATACCCGGAAGACACGGCTAGTCTCTCCGGACTAACTCTCGCTTCCCTTCCCGTTGCACCTTCGGCCAGTCTCTCCGGACTAGCAATCCGTGCCAACGAGGGAGGTGGTCGCGTCTGTGAAGAAGTGCGTACGCGTACAGCAGTCCACAGTGCTAGTACCTCCTGAGCGAGGGAAGGAGGTGAGGGTGCCGGAGGAGGGCCATCGGGACATCCCGTTATAGATAACGAGACCATGTGCAGCTCCCAGCTCTAAGAAATATCTCCACTGTGACCTCCTCACGGTCTCGTGATGATCGCTGCAGCCCTGTGTCAGTGATGTCCAGCTCCTGTAGTCTGATAGGGTCGTCTAGATTGGGTAGTCGGACCTGCTGACTTCCCGTCCTGGCATTGAAATCCCCGAGTAGGAGGACTTCCCCCATCTGGCTGTGAGAACTCCATGATATCCTCATATAATGGTAAGTATGGTGACTGGCCATGCTGTGCGGCGTAAGGGGAGTGGCGTGGTGCAAGACAACACACAGCAATGTGGATGACTCTGTCACTGCTAAGCTGTAGCCGCACCCAAAGATATTGTGTATCCTCGTCCTTCCGGACGATGCTGAGAATCTGTCTTCGGAGATGGGATTTAAAAAGGACAGCTACCCCCCTAGAGCCACGTACTCCTCCTGATGTGCGGGTCTCGCCTCGAAAAGTTGACTCCCACTCATACCCGGCTATGTATGGTAAGCCCCTCTCAGGGCTCTGATGAGTCTGTAAAAAAAAATGACATCCCTGCCTGCGAGTATCTCGCTCAAGCCTCCTGGATACGACTACAGCATGCCATTGCAGTTCCATACTGCCAACCCTAGGTGTTTGGTCTCATAAACCCCGCGTCCCTATTTGGGACGGCGCTCAGTGATAATGACTCTACCATCCCTGTAGATAGCCCACTTGCTTGCTCTGCGGGCCTCATGAACAGTCACCATCGCCAGAGAGAGAGAGAGAGAGAGAGAGAGAGAGAGAGAGAGAGAGAGAGAGAGAGAGAGAGAGAGAGAGAGAGAGAGAGAGAGAGAGATTTTATTAACGTCTTCCAAAAGACCGAACTCGGCCTATGAGACAAATCGGAGTACCTGTATGGGGTATCCTCTGTCATCCCAACAAAATGAAAAAGTACTGAACAAAAAAAGTCACCATCGCTTGAGAGAGAGAGAGAGAGAGAGAAATGAAATGACATATTAACGTCTTCAAAAGGCCAAAATGACCTATGAGACCAAAAAGGTTACAACAATTGGTGGATCTGATACAATGTCTGTGTAAGGAAAGCTAAAAACAATTAAACAACTAACTGAAACTGAAACAACTATGAGGAAAAGTACGGTACTAGGAGCTCCTAATGGATAACATGTGGGAGGAAAACTCCAGCAACAAAGGTAAGCATCATACACATCACTATCCAAAGATGTCTCTCATCGGTCGATGGCGGATATCCTCAATGTCCTCCATGGTGAGTACTCTGACTGGACGTCTCCCATGCCGTGCTAGTATGGTCCTGATCCTCTGTTGTAGTCTCCGCCGGTGTCGAGATGGACCTCTCATCTTGGGGCGCCTGGACCGCCCCAGCTCCATAGCCCGATCAATCAGTGTACCTCTGGTGCGGCTGTACTCTGGGGCTAACTGCAATGCCTGCTGACCTGACTGCTCAATCTCTGGTCGAAAGAAGTCTGTAATCTGCCTCTGTAGGTGTCTCTCCCTCTCTGATCCCCTCCCTCTCAGGAGACCCTCTCTATGTCTACGCAGCTCTAGCAAGTACAATCCGAGGCATCTCTGATCCTGGTATCTCATGACTCTAGAAAGTGGTCCAAAGCCCTCTCTGAACAGGCAGTGAAAACGGCCTCGTATCTCATAATATACCGGACAGTGACATGTAATGTAACTCTGTCTCTGGCTCCATCTGGCACAGCTGACAAATCCTGGCCTCAGCTGGTACTCCTCTGAATCTGCCAGTCTCAATCTCTAGCTGGTGTGAGGATGTGCGCATCTGACCAATAGCACACCGTACCCCATGAGAAAGATGAGTATCCATGTAGCTGGGTCTAATCACAAACCCATCCTCCGTGAGCTGGAGAAGATGATCTCTATAGAAAGCCATCTTCGTACCAAGCTCGTGTGTCGGCTGTATCCATGTCCTCCTAGTGTCCAGCTGAGTCAAGTCTTGCCTGATAAGTCTGGTAATCTCTGCCCGTGTGAGAGAGAGGGAGGGTGCATCCAGGGAGTACTGAAATGGAGGTAGCCTGTCCATACTAAAGCCATGCAGTTGGAACCAAGCTGTCATCTGTGCATACCAACATGATCCGTCTCCCTGTGATGCCAACTGTCGTGAAGACTCCAGGGCTAAGCGAGCATATCTGTCTCTAGGGAGAGCCCAAGTGCTATGTATAAAGGAGACTGATCGAGTGAGTGCCTCTACTACCAATGGGGGGGCAGCCATCTCTGCACGGATAATATCATGTGGTACGGAGGCCTTGGCCCTAATCATCCGGAAATCATAGAAACCAAGGACCTCTCCATACGTCTCCATCCATCAGTGCTACCAGCTCGGCTGTGGTGATCCACTGAGGGTCCCCATATCTCCACTCCATACAGCATGGCTGAAGTGACCAAAGTGTCAAAGAGCCAGAGCTTTGTTCGAGGTTCCTGAAACTGAACCTGCGAACACATCCTCTCTAGTCTCCCCAGTGTTGCATAAGCTCTGGTCAATCTGGTCTCTGCTGCTCTCCTCAAGGAAAATAGTGGGCCACTAAAAACCACACCAAGGTAAGTATATGCATCTGTATACTCCACTGTCTCCTGACCATATGTAAAGGTGGGCATTGACCTCCTAACCCACTGTGCTGTGGTGTTAAACACCATCACCTTGGTTTTACCAAGGTTAACAAACAATCCACTGTCCTCTGCAAACATGTGCAATGCATCCAAATGACGCTGCATCCCCTCTGGAGAATCTGAGATCAGCACAATATCATCAGCATACAATAACAGCGGAATCCATGTCCCTGCTAGCTGTGCTCCTCTGTCACCCTCCCGCTCTACATAGTCCGAAACCTCATCCACATACATCCCAAATAAGGTGGGGGAAAGGGGGCAGCCCTGTTTCACCCCAATAGTGGAGTGAACCATCTCAGATACACCCTGGGTAGTACGTACCTGCCCCACAACTGTCCTGTATAAAGCCATGATTCCCCAAATCAGCTCTGTGGGCACTCCCATCTCCTGTAGTCTGCGCATCAGTCTGGCTCTCGGTACCGTGTCAAAAGCTTTGCGGAAATCCACAAAGCAACAGTAAATCCTCCTGCCATATAATCTGCCCTCCTCAATAATAGCTCTGAGTGTCAAGATATGGTCAAGAGTGGAGAAACCTCTCCTGAACCCTGCCTACCCTGATGCACGTATGCCCTCTCTCTCTGCCCATCTACTCAACTCCTGCTCAAGAATAGATGCATATAATCTAGCCAATGTGTGACCAATCATGATGGTACGATAATTCCCAGGAAGCATAGGATCCCCTGACTTGAAGATAGGCACAATCGTGGACATATTCCAAGTCTCAGGAAAACCCTCACACATGGCTCGGTTAAACATCATAGCAATAAGCTCTGCAAGCATATCTCTGGCATGAATAAAGTGCTCTGCTACCAAACCATCATGATCATATGCTCTCCCAGTCCTCATCCTGTCAATAGCTTTCCTTACCATCTCAGCAGTAAAGAAAGCACACGTCTCTGGGCATGGCTCCGATGGGTCTGGCAGGGGCGGCTGTCCTGGTGCTGTGTACAGGGATGCTGCATACTCACCCCAAATCTCTGTGGAGGTAATGGCTGGTGATGGTGAATGCTCATGGAATAGTCTCCATACCTCGCCTGAGTCCTGACTCATAAACAACTGGTACAAATCCCTCTCTGACTGAGCAAGATAAGCCCTCTTCTTCCGTCGCACTAGGTGCCGGAAGGTAATCCGTGACTGTCTGTGAGTGGTAACACCCATGAGCACCTCTCTCTATAATCTGATCCTCATCTCTCTGCACTCCTCATCATACCAACTGTTCTGGGGCATGTTCCCAGATCGTCTCTGTGTAGGCTGACTATGGGGATATGCCTCTGATGCTGCAGCATGAAGCGTCTCTATCAATATCTGAGTGAGCTCATCTAATGGCCGTCCCGGCTCCTCGGCACATAGGCGTCTGTATATCTCATCCGTGTATACGGTGTCAGTCTGTCTCGTAAAGGTATAACAAGTGTGTGTGGAGATCTGTCCCAATGGAGCGGTGCTGAACTGAAATGTGAGAGTGAAGGACAAGATAGCATGATCCACTGCTATTCCAACCGGCCTAGTGCCTACCATAAAATCCTGAAAGGAGGAAATGAGACTGGGCTGAGCCATAACATAGTCCACTGTACTAGCACCATGCCGATGTGGAAAGCTAGTGAAACCGCCCGATGTCGGGAATCTCTGTAGGCCATTCAGGATGGCCAATCCATGTGCAGTCCCCATGTCTATCAAATACCGCCCATACACTGTATGTTCCTCATCCTGTGAGAGTCTAGATAGGCCCATATCCCTAACATCAAGCTCCCTCAACATCTCCTCTGAGGTATCATAAAATACTGTCTGGCTATGGGCGGTCCTGGCGTTGAAGTCCCCCAAGAGAATGATGTCACCATCCCTGGAGAACTCCCAAATGTCATCATCCAAAATAGAAAAGGGAGACTGCCCGCTAGGTGATGCATACACTGATGTACTAGGAGCAAAATAGCATATAGCAATGTAGAGATATCTGCCGGTCTCTGCCCTCAGTCTAACCCACATGTACCTAGCCTGCTCATCTCTGCGGACTATATGTATCAGTGGCTGTAGCTCCTCTCTAAACAATACTGCCACTCCTCCTGAGCCCCGTCCTCTATGCTCTGAACGAGTCTCCTGTCTACAAGCTGTCTCCCATCGGTATCCACTAACATGTGGCATGGACTGTCCAGGAGCCTGATGCAAAAGAACACAGAGACGAGAGCTATGAGCTGAGAATGTCAAATCCGAGCCATATGATACAAAGTGGGACCATCATCATACAACGTATAAGAGAGAGAAATGAAATTAAATGAAATCTGTATTAACGTCTTCGAAAGGCCAAAATGAGCTATGAGGCCAAAAGTTTCAAATAATCTGGGTAGATGAAGTACAAATGTCAGTGGTGTGTAACAAAAAAAAGTGAGAAAAGATCTAAAGATCTATAGATCTAGAGGTCTATAGATCTAGAGATCAAGAGTAACATGGGAAAATGGGAAACTTGGGAAGCTACTAAGAGGCGAAGAAAGTGTCCACATGGAGACAACTCTGGGCGCGTGAGGCTCATGAATGTGTGAGGGTATAGACGAACCCTCAGTGGATGAAATCCCTCATAGGTCGCTGAAGCATGAAGACAAGCTCCTCCAGGGTGAACTGTCTGGAGGGTATCTGCTGGTGATTTGTGATGATCTCTCTAATCCTGAAGTGGTGCTCCCAAAGAAATCAATAAGCTGTCTTTGCATAGGACTTGTGTGTGCTACTCCTCCACTTATGAGAGTCTCTCTATGCCGGCGTATCTCTAGTAGAAAATGTCCTAGGCATCCCTGGTCACAGTAGTCCATCACTCTGGCAAGGGGGCCGAACCCCTCTCTGAAAAGGCAATGGAACCTCCCTCTAATCTCATAGTACACAGGGCATTGGCAGATGTAGTGCTCCTCCGTCTCTGGCTCTAGCTAACATAGCTGACATATACGCTGCTCTGCCGGTACACGCTGTGGTCCATATCTACCTGTCTCAATCCTCTGCTGATGAGAGGAAGTGCAGATCTGACCAATAGTGCATCTGATGCCATGTGACAAATGTATGTCCATGGATCTCGGACGAGTGATGAAACCATCCTCTGTGAGGCGAAGCAGGTGATCTCTGTAAAAACTCATCTTTGTCCCGTTGGTGATACCCATGTCCTCTCAGTGTCTAATCTGATAATATCCTGCTGGATGATTCTGTTCACCTCTGAGTGGTGCAAAGGCAGAGAAGGGGCATCTAAAGAGTACTGAAAAGGTGGCAATCTATCCATCAAGATCCCATGTAGACCGAACCATGTAGTCATCTGTGCATACCAACATGTCTCATCTCCCCTTTCTGCAAGCTGTCGTGATGACTCCAAAGTGAGCCTAGCATATCTGTGTCGAGGGAGCTCCCATAAACTGTGGAGGAAAGATACTGACCTAGTAAGAGCCTCTACTACGAGTGGTGCAGGAGCCATCTTTGCTCGAATGATCTTATGTGGGACTGACGGCTAACTGCGTATCATCCTAGCAATCATCATAACAAGAGGTCTCTCCATAGACCCCCATCCATTGTAGCCCCCCGATGATCTAGTCTTGGTCCCCAGATGGGGGCACCATGTAGTAGAGTAGGGGAGACCAAAGTATCAAACAGCCATAATTTGGTCTTGGGCTCCTGAAACTGTACCTGTGAGCACATCTTCTCTAGCATCCCTAGGGCAGCATATCCTCGTGTCAATCTCGCCTCAGCGGCTGCTTGCGTGGAAAAAGCTGGGCTCCTAAATAGGACTCCCAGATACACATAGGAGGTAACCTGCTCCACGATCTCTCCTCTATAAATGAAACCCGGTGCTGATCTGCCAATCCACTGCGCTGAGGTATTAAAAATCATAACCTTAGTCTTGTCCAGGTTGACCGTGAGGTCCCTGGCCTCCGTGTAGGCCTGTAGTGCATCCAAATGTCTCTGCATCCCCTCTGGAGAGTCTGCTATAACGACTGATTCTTGTCTATGCCCATCCAGGTTTCATCTTCATGCATAAGATCCATATCACTTGGCTCATCAGACAAGGAAACATCCACAGCATCAATCACATTCTCACAATCATAAACATGCTCATCCAAGAAGTCTCCAATGACCTGCTCCTCTTCATTCTTCAAAGCAATCAGCTCATGGTCCACATCTTGTCCACACATATAAGCACTCACATCATCATCCTCAAGTGAAAAGCTCTCTACCCTGTCCTCCTTGGTAATGGTTTGTATAGAAGAATCATCAAAACAAATATCATTATAAAAAGCATCTTTTTCGTTGGCCAAAAGAACTTGCTTATCCTCCCACATGGGTGTGTCATCACACATATGTTCAACATCCGCAGCCACAATCAAGTCATCACCAAAAGAGATTCCAAATCACTTTCCACAATAGCATCGACATACGATTGCAAGGACATCTCTTCCTCTACACAAATTGGCACCTCCATCTCTTCATTCGGCATAATAACGTCTTCGTCGACAACCTCGCTTTCCAAAAACGATGGCTTCTCTTCAAGACCTGTCAAGCACTCCTTTTGCTTTGGCTTTTTAACCTGTATGGAATCCTCATTCGGACACCCTTTCAACCACGAAAAGAACCCTGACGGCTTATCAAGCATACATTTATTCACCTGCTTTGGCCTTGAAGGCATTCCTTCAAGTAAAAAACATTTGGCATCCTTTCTAGCATTAAAGAGATCCTCATGCACACCCTCTGAATGCATACCGAGCTCTGCCATCTTCTTCATCTTCCACTCCTTGTCCCTTGCAATCTACACAGCATCCTCGGAAGCAAACCACTTACAAACAATCCTTTCTTCACAAACATCGGGGGAGCCTCACTCCGCAAAGAAAAACACCATCGATCCCACAACCCTGTGAGCACATGCAAAAAATCATCCATGTTTTGTCCTTGTCCCTGTCGCAAATCATTGAGTTCCTGCCATAGCACACTCGAGTCTTCAACTCGCTGGAACCGTTCCAAGAGAGCCTCTGTCAACCTGTCTAATGTCAAAACACTAGGTGGTACAGCCTTAACTTCCTTTGCTTCAAAACCTTTGAGCCAATCTCTAGCATCGCTCTTCAAAAAGATCCTCAAAAGTTTCAACACCTGCTCTTCATTATCAACAAGGTTGCTAATGCACGCAACCTCGAACCTCTCAAGAAAATCTACTACATCTTCATTAGAACCACCAAAAAACTCCGGATACGACATCATTTTTATCCCCAAGCTTCACCTTCAGACCGAGAAAACACTGGAAACACCTTCCTTCAATCTCTTACTCTGGGGCATACACCCACACCCATAGGCAAGAGAAATATACCTGAGCTCTCCTCAGTGGGGGCACCAGAAAGCTGTGAGGTGAAAACAAGAACAAAGACCATGCCTCTATAGCCCTTCACCTCCCAAACTTTGAAAATACTAACACGAACGGGGGCACCACCAGCCACTGGCTGGAACACTTCTCACAGTTCACCACCCACCCACACAATAAAGATAGCTCAAAACCACGATAGACAAATGATCATCCAGCAAAAACATACACAACACCATCCACACCACAACACTTTGGGAAATCCAGTCCCATCTTCATCACACTTCAAACAAACTCAGCAATTACACCAAAAACCAAGACTCTGGCTTGGATTTACTGCCAAGGGAATTCACCCTTGCGTCTGACAACCAAGCCTCTCTCCCGGTCTCTGCACTGCACTCTCTGCCTGCAGTCGCCACCCACACAAAAACCAGCCACTTCTCTCTCTTCAGAGGGCGCCCCACCAGCAACCCTCGACTTCAGCAGCTCTCTCTCTGTGTGTCACCTCCAGCCCTCTAAGCTCTTATGGTACCAGCCCTTCGCACCTGTCTTCAGCACTACCAACCACCTCTGCAGCAAAAACCTTTGCGCCTGCAGCTGCTTTACGTGCCAATCACCGCTACTTCCTGCACCAGAGCCACAGCTCCTCTAGCGGACCAAACAAGCGCCAGGCGGCCCCTCTGTCTTTTCTCTTCACTGACCACCAGCCACCGACGGCTTCACCCACGCCGTCAGCACGTCTCTTCACACAGTCGCCAGTCGTCTGTCTCCGCAGCGGCTTCTCTCCTCGTCGCTAGCAGCTCCCTCCGCTAGACCGCTTCTCCGGTGGCCCTCTTCCTCTCAGTCGGCGTTGCCAGCCATCTCCAGCACCTGCAGCCCTGCACAAGGTCACCAAGGCGGCCCCCTTCCTCTCACTGCTCCTTTGTCTTTAGCAGCAGCTACGCCAACCTCCTCCAACCTCTGCAGCGCACTCTCTGCTGGCTCTCCTCGCTCACACACGCTGTCCACCAGCGCTTCATCAAGGCGGCAACTCCACCTTCCCAACCCGACTCACCAGCCTCTGGAGAAAATCCCCAGCCAGGCATTTACGAGGCGGCCTTCTCACCTTTTCCACGCTCCACTCTTCGCCAACCTTCCAGATGATGTGCTGGCGAATACGTTGGTTGCAGCGCAAATCTCCACGCGGACCCTTCAAGTTGGCCACACTTATATTATTTTTTATTTTTATTCTAAAGCCTAGAAGATGGCCGCCAAAACAGAGACCCCCAAAGCAACCTTTCAGCTATACCAACTCAATCAACTCTGCGCCGCCAACAAAAGAAGCATCCACTCTTTCTCAGAGGCGGTCACCTTTCCACAGCTGCCACTTTTTCCGAATCTGTCGGTGCCCTGCATTTGGCAACCACCCGCACACCATACTGCTGCAATAAAAAAACTTCCAATCTCAAGCACCTGGTCCCGAAAAAAACAACACACATGTACTAGCTCACTGCAAAGCCATTCGCTCTGTACATTTGCTAGGGCATTCAGGGCAAAGCTTATTCGCAAACCATGCATCCCATATGTACACAAGCCCAAAACACCTTTCCGAAAAACGCCTGACACCGCCTTCATCAGGTACAGCCGACCCCACTTTGTTCAGCCCGACAGCCCCTTGTCTTGCAGCCGACAGCCTCTTCCAAGTCTTCCAGGCCTTGTACCAAGTCCAACACTGCCTCTTCTGCACTTTGTGCTCCAAAATCCTAGTTCTAGTTATCTTTTACTGGTTGCTTCTTCTGGACTAGCATCTGGATATGTCCATGGCATTTATCCAACATGCTCTTGGATGACTATCATCATCCCAATCCTTTCCCGAAGTCCCTGTGTCATCATCCATCCCTGACAACCCTTTTCTCTGAAAGCCCGGCCTGTTCTCGAAACCAGTTTGTCTCGGATGAAGATCTATGCATCTGTTCCCTCTAGTCCACAATCCATTCTTGCCCTGACTCTGAACACCGTCTTGGTCTTCATTCCTGAGAAATGAGTCTGGCACTCTCACATCACCCTTGGAGGGTAAACCGCCCTTGGGACCGTTGCCTGAGAACCTATCTGACTCACAAGACTGCCATCCCCTTTGGCTCTGTGGAACACCACCAACAAACCTCTTGGGATCTCTTCCCGATTTTGTGTTCCTGGCCTTGGGCTTCGTATCCGTGTACTTTTCTTGTACCTTGGACCTGTACACCATCATATGGGACTGATTCAGTGTTTAGCTTTGCTGAGCCTGATGCTCTGATACCAATGTAACATGCGGAAGCTCTGAGAGTCTTCTTTCAGCCCTAAACACTCCTGGGAAACCATGTGATGCAAAACGCAGATATGGAGAGAGAGTAGAGAGAGCGAGATATGCTGGAAATTCAGTATATTCATGTAGTACAGAAAGGGTACTCTAGTTCTACAGGCAGAGGCTGCCTTAAAAGGTGAACATCACCAAAATCTAGCCTAATACTTGATCCCATCCATAGGGGAGAGAATGATCTACTCAATGAGCATCCTTGCCTTTTATAGGCTCTTGAACAAATAGATGAGCTGGCCGACTGGCAGTATTTTCCATTAAACGCTGAGCGCCTGCAGCCGCCTTCATCAGGTACAGCCGACTCCACTTTGTTCAGCCGACAGCCTCTTCTTCCAGGCCTTGTACCAAGTCCAACACTACCTCTTCTGCACTTTGTGCTCCAAAATCCTAGTTCTAGTTATCTTTTACTGGTTGCCTCTTCTGGACTAGCATCTGGATATGTCCATGGGATTTATCATACACATGAGAGAGAGAGAGAGAGAGAGAGAGAGAGAGAGAGAGAGAGATTTTATTAACGTCTTCCAAAAGACCGAACTCGGCCTATGAGACAAATCGGTGTACCTGTATGGGGTATCCTCTGTCATCCCAACAAAATGAAAAAGTATTGTACTAAGAAGCTGAATCTGGGTGTGCAATAAGTACAATGGGTGGGGGAGGGGATGGAGCTCTACTACTAGGAGAATGCAAAGCTATATGCATGGAGTATACAATCATGATATGCAACCTAGCTAGCTCCATCCTGTACCATACTGGGGGTATAAAATGGTATACATCAATGAAGGGGGTGTCCACAGCTCCGTGAAGAGCATGGCTGGGTCTGCTCTGAAGCGAGGCAGTCGCTCCGCACCCTCTCTGTGAAACTGAGCTCTGATCTCTGTCATCTCTCTCTGGTATAGGCGTGGTGTCCGAAAGCTAGGTGTCCTCTGTCTCCTACGGGCTTTGAGTGTCTTTGCTCTCTGGAGAGTAATTCCCTGTCGTGTAGGGGCTAGGAGTGGGATGGATCTCTGAAAAAATGTAGTAATCTGTGTCTGTCGTCCCCCCTCTGGAGCTATTTGAGCCTGTAATGATGTCTCTCTGTGACGCTGTATGTCTAGAATGAATCTCCCTAGTATGCGTTGGTCTGTTGCCTCAAAGATCTAGCGTAGGGAATGTGGCTCTCTGAATAAAATGGGATATCTCTCTTTGATGGCTGTATATCCTCTGCATCTGCATACATAATGCTTCTCACTCTCCACCTCCTCTCTGCACAATCTGCATACCCTCTCCTCTCGGGGGATCCGTGCTGCTTTGCCAGTCTCGATCTCCAATCGATGTGATGAAACTCTAGAGTCTAAGCTGACCAATAGCCACTCGGGAGCCGTGTTTTAAGAAGCCCTCCATGTATCTAGGCCTCTCTATAAATCCATCATGAGTGATACTCGTGAAGTGATCTCTGTAGTATAGCATCTTCGGTGGAAGAGGCTGTGTAGGCGATATCCATGTCTCTCGTGTATAGAGCTGCCATAGGTCCTGTCTCAATACTCTGTTCCTCTCACTATGAGAGAGATGGATATGTGAAGACTTTTTAGTGGCTCTGTTCACACACACCTATCATTTGGTACTTGGATAAGGCTTCTTGAACAACAAGCGTTAGCCATATGCTTAGCTTGTAATGCCCTTCCATGCTGCAGTTCATGTATGGTCTTCGTAACATGATGTATGTTAAAGAGGGAGAGAGAAGGGAGGTGTGATAGATCTGAGGGGATGATGTTCGGAAGTGGTAGAGCTTTTGGGCGTAGGCATGCCGAATGGCCGGATCTGTGATGGGGTGGGTGGCCCGTGCTCAAGGAGTTTTCGCCAAGCCCCCCTACTATTATCACTCAAAAAGGATCGGTAGAGATATCATCCTTGCACTCCACCAAAAACATTGTCTTCTTATGACGGGTAGGCATTGTACCATCCTTTGTGCATGGTGCTCAGTGAGAGAGTATGGGGGGGAGGTGGCGGATGCGGTTACAATATCGTCTACAAAAGACTCAAGTGCCTACGAGAGATTTATAAACGCATGCAAGATGCCAAAATGGCATATGAGACCAAGAAGGTACAATGTATATACACTCTTTAATAGGAGATGCATATACTATCTCTAAGAGTTATAATAACAACAAAGGAATAGAAGTTGAATTGTGTAGGTCAATATGCATGGCTGGTACGAGGAATGGCTCCCATGAAATGTGCCTTAACTAGGGCTGCAAGCTCGCTCTTTGTCAAGCAATGGGGTTAGAGAACTTCATCTTTTGAGGGATGAGAGAGTTAGTTATGCTGTGCAAGCT
Source organism: Cibotium barometz (assembly GCF_041138505.1). Taxonomy (NCBI): domain Eukaryota; kingdom Viridiplantae; phylum Streptophyta; class Polypodiopsida; order Cyatheales; family Cibotiaceae; genus Cibotium; species Cibotium barometz. The sequence goes on from NC_141055.1 coordinate 59,760,088, forward strand.
TTGCAACACCATTGTAATAAGGCTCTTTTTTCTCAGGAGGGAACGAGAAATCCAAGTCAAGAAGAAATTGAGCACTACGTTCTCTTTCAGCTTCTTATATGGTTTAAGAAGTCCTTCAGGTATTTATATTGCATAACAATCACTGGCAACCTTTTTTTGTGAAGAAAATGTTTGCATTATCGTACTTTAACAAGTTATTTGTCGCCTACGTTGCAAAGGAACACCTTAATTGTATTTAAGACTTTTGGCTTTGTTTTTTTTAAAACTAAGGCTTTTTTCGTTATAAAGTGGATGAAAGATGATGAATTTTAGATATTCTTCTAACAAATTGGATGAGTGCTTCACTACTTTCAAGGAGAACACGTAAGCAAATACTATTCAAGTATTCTCAAGAAAATTCATGGCTGAACCTTCAGATTCTTCTACACCGCAACATAGCCAAGTCCACTTCAAGGCCAACATTTGGAAGCAGACAAAGAAGAAGATATTAAAGAATGATGCTACAACTTGGGATTTTTTTTTTTTCCGGAGAAAAGATTCTTTCATTAGTTATATAAAAACGCCCGTAGGGCTACAACAGAATCCTCTCCTGCTCATAAGAGAACAGAGCAGAGATCAAAGCAAAGCAGCCAGGGAGACTCTCCCTAGGTGCTAAAAAGTACACGTATCAGTACAAAGAACTGATGGGCTATATCATACAATAGGAGGGGGGAAAAGCCAAACAGGTGGCCTGTAGTGCCAGCGGGGGGACCCCGTGTGTAGGGTATAGAAGGGGCCGGTGCGCCAAGTGGTGTGAAAGGCCTGGCGCCGCAAGATCGCCTTATTCGAGTCGCCCCGGATGCGGTCATATTGTCCTCGCAGGGTGTGGATCAACTCCTGCCAAATCCCCCGAACAGTCTCTGCTGGCTCCAGTCTCCCCTCAAAGGCCCTGAAACATCGGGCCCTCCAGGTGAACCAGATGGTGAGGCTGTTGAGGAGCTCCCATCGTAGATCCCTCTCCTGTGTCCAGTCGGCGAACGAGAAATTTGGTGAAGGAACAAGGCGAGGCTGGCCCCTAATGAATCTGATGGCCTGGTTGTCCTGCTCCGTCTCATAGCCCATAGCACGCCCTGACGAAGTCGACCAAGCAGCGGCACCCCACATATACATACCCTCTGGAGAGAGGGGGCCCAGAATGCGCAGCATCCGCAGCCAAATCTGCTGCGCCTGAGGGCAGTCCCATAGGCAATGTCTCTGTGTCTCCGTAGGGTGGCCGCATCGGACGCAAGCCGCCGGAAGACCGCTGTAGACAAGCCAGGTGCCAACTACAGAGCTCCTGTGGCCGACCAGCCACTGGAAAGTCGAGATCCTGCGTGCCTGTCGACTACCCAGAGCCTGGTCCAAAAGTCCTCCAGAAACTCCTGTGAGAGTCCCTGTAGCCGCCAGTGCCCCGATGCAGCTGGAGAGACCATCCTGCTCGCCGTCAAAATATGTCGCCCCAACCGAACAGTATACTGGAAAAAGGTGATCTCTGCGGCCTCAAGGGATGCATAAGGATCATGCCACTTGTACTCGCCAGGGTCCCACTGGAGCCGGGCCAAAGGGTGCGCTGCATATGCCCATATGCGCCAATCGGAGTCCACATCTCCAGGGTCTGGGTCAATATGCCACTTCCGAGAAGCGGCAGCCACTACCCGTATCCTCTGAAAGATGCACTCTGTAACCAAAGGCGACTCCACCTCCACTCTCTGCATTCTGCCCTCATCTTGGATCTCATAGTAGAGGCATCTGCCATCCTCAGTGCAAGCTCTGACAGCAATCAGGATCTCCAACTGTATAAAGGCTCCCATCCACCGTGGGGCCACTGGCTCGAGAGGCGTGAACCACTCTTTGAGAGTGCCTCCTGAATGTCATCCCTCATAATCAACCCCCCTCTGAAGTGACTCAGCCTCTCCACCTGGATCTCCTTTGGGAGACTGCAGAAGGCCTGCTAGTCTCCAAAACTACGTGCTGGGCCTGCCGCCAATGGTCCCCAGGCTAGACGAGGCCGAGAACCTAGCATATGACCCTGCTCTGTGCGAACCGCTGGGCTCCACATGAGCGGCTGTCTGGCCCGCTCCTCATCACAAGAAGGAGGTCTCTGAGAGAGTCCCGGTCTTAGCAACTCCCAAGCTCTTAGGATGCTCAAGGCAAATCTGTCCTCCCATCCTCTACTGAGGCCTGTCCTCCTCATCTCTATGAAGATCCATCGTATCTCTGGTGCCCAAGTGCCCCGTGTTGGGGGAGCCCAAGCCTGCAGCCGCTGCAAAAGAAGCTCTCTCCAAGGCTCAGCGCCTGGAAGCAGCCCCTGAACAATAAGCTTCCCCAATAAGGCTCTACTCTGATCAACTGGATCTATAATGCCCAAGCCTCCCTGGGCCAACGGAAGTGTAATAACTGCCCAAGCAACCTTAGCCCGGGCTGGCTGACCATCCCGCCCAGACCAAAGAAAGTTCCTGATCAGCCTCTATACCTGGCTAATGCAAGAGCTCGAGAAGATCCAGCAAGACGTGATGCACCACATGGTCGCTAAAAGCACCTGATTTGCCACCACCACCCTCCCAGCCAAGGAGAGCCGAGCTGTACTCCAATACAAAAGTTTCTTTCGAATGCTCAGAAGAAGCGGGGCAATCTGCTGCTCAGGTGACAAATCTAGTCCAATCTGGCATCCCAAATACCGCATTGCTGTGCCAGGAGGAATCCATCTAAAACTCGGGTCTGGGCTCCATACCGGAGTGGGAGCGCTATTGATCCAAATGGCCACTGTCTTGCGCCAATTGATCAATGCTCCCAAAGCTGCACTAAAAACCTGGAGCGACTGCTCTGCCTGCAGATTGGCCTCATGGCCATGCAAAAATAAACCCGTGTCATCTGCAAACTCAGCATCGAGCAAGTCCTCCCCCCGAACTGGGAGCTAGAGTCCTCTCAAACCAACCTCCTCTGTCGTCAGATACATACTCATAGCCTCCGCAAAGAAGAGAAAAAGAAAGGGGGCGAGAGGACACCCCTGACAGACTGATCTGGTCAACTCAAAACTCGGCCCCCGTCCTCCTGCAATCAGCACCTGGCTACGAGCTGTGGAGTATAGAGCCGCCACCCCTCGGATCCAAACTGGCTCAAAGCCCAGGCGAAGCATAGTGCCCTCTAAGAAACCCCAATCGACTCTATCGTATGCCTTCTCAAAATCGAGAAGCATCACAACCAAGTCCTCACCAAGAAATCTAGCTCGGGCCGTCGCCTCCCAAAATGTGAAAATGTTGTCAAGGATACCGTGCTCCTTGACGAATCCTGTCTGGGTAGCATGAATTAACTTCCCCAGGAAGGGCTGGATCCTCAAACTCAAGGCCTTTGCTAAGACCTTGTATATAGTGTTGAGGATCGTAATAGGTCTCCAATGCCGAATATCATCTGATACTCCCTCCCCCTTGGGGATGAGAAAGATCAAGCTCTTTGAAAAGCTCTGTGGCATCACCCCAGTGTCCAAAACATACTGAAATCCCCTGCGGAGGCCTGGCCCCAAAAGGTCCCAATAGCGCATAAAAAAGGCAGGCGTCAATCCGTCCTCCCCGGGGCAACTATGGCGCGGAAGGACCCTCAAGGCCTCAGCAAGCTCAACCTCTGAAAGAGGCTCACCCAGAACTGTACGCATACGATCTGTGACCCTCCTTTGCACATGGGCCCACACAGTCTGTCTGCAAGCATCCCGAGCCTTAGTGGTGGCTGGCTCTGCTGAAAGCAGGTCTCTATAGAACTCAGTGGCAATGGCTCTGATCTCCCCGGGCTCAGTGGCTACCGATCCGTCCGGTCTCCCAAGCTGGCGGACTCCTGCTCGAGCATGGCGGGGTCCAGTAATCTCAAAAAACTCCCCAGTCACTCTATCACCAAGCTGCGTCCACTGAGAGGCCTGGCGATGATAGTAAAACTCATGTCTCTGCTCCTCTGCCTCTCTAACCTCCTGGCGTGCCTGGTTAGCTGGGACGCCACCCACTCACATGTAGGCTGCTGCTCCTGCAGGTGCTGAAGCGAAGCAAGGCTACGTCTCAGTCGCTGCTCCCGCTCGCGAGTCTCTCCCAGCTGTGTCAAGGCTGCAGCGTGCAAAAAAGAGCTGAGCTCGATGAGTCCCTGGGCACACTGGCCTGCTGCATCCTGGTCAGAGCTCTGACTATCATGCCATATCCTCTCAATGTCCTCAGCGAGACTAGGATCTGTAAGTACCCTCTCTGGGATCCTCAACTGCAAGCTGGTCTCCCGTGTCCTCTCCTCAAGTGTCAAAATAACTGGCGCATGGTCTGAAAAAGAGGTGCCAGCAAGAATGCCAACGGAGCCCCCACGCTCCCCCAACCTGTCGCCCACATAGAAGCGATCAATCCGTGATAGATTAGTCCCTCCCTGCCGACGATCCGATCGAGAGAAACTAAGACTGTCCTGAGAGGGGGAGAAGGCCTCATGCTGCCATGCATCAGTGATCCTCAGTGACATGCAAAATCGCTCCCAAGCTGCAAACTCCGTGCCGTGCACTGTAACATGACTGCCTCCCACTCTATCGGCCGCGTCCTCAAGCATGTTGAAGTCTCCCCCGACACACCAATATGCGGCCTCTGGCAATGCATCCGTAACCTGGGTCCAGAACTCTGCTCTGGCACTAGCATGGTTGGGCGCATAGACATTGAGCACGCCAAAGAGCTCATCATGCGTCCTCAGAATGATATACTGTGCTCTACCAGGCACAATGATCCCGCGATCCACAATGGCCTGCCGCCATACATCCGCAATGACCATACATACTCCTCCCTGCCCACCCAATGGGCCAAACCCTGCAGACCAAAAGGTGTCCCATCTACCAGGCATCACCGAACCATGTCTCCGGATCCTGCTCTCACCCAGATGGTGCTCTTGCATCATCAAAATATCAATGCTGCCCCCAACCAAGCATCTCTGAAGCTCCTGCCTCAAGCAGCCACGATAACGTATATAATGTGCGCCGCCAAGGCCCTGTACATTCCATGAGATGATCCTCATGGAGGACCTGCTGAGGTGGATGCTGTCTCAACCATACGGCGGGCCTTTGCTAGCGGCTTGGAGGGAGAATAGTCCCATCCGAGCGGCTACGAATCTGCCCACCCGGTGTGCTGCAAGAATCTCGGATTAGGCGCCAGTGGCTGTGTCCCATGGCGACTACCTCCCGCTCAGACAGAGCAACCTCGTGTATGCATACATATCCAGGGTCGCGTGCTAAGTCTGCCACTATACGAACGACCAAATGTCGAATCCCTGAGGCATCCACACTCCCTGGATCAAAGAAAAAATGAGCCAACTCCCATAGTCGGCCTATCACATCTGTCACCTCCAGATCGCTCACATGGTGAGAAAACTCAACTGCCTGAGTCTTCAAGGTGCTAAGAGCGAGATCCAGAGTCCACTCCCGGTCGCAAGGGCCACAAAGAGGGAATGAGAAGGCCACCGCTGAATCAAGTGCCTCCTCCCCGCGGGCCGGAGGTATCACTACATGAACTCTGATGGGTGCTGGCTCATGGGGGCCCTCTGCTCCAAAAAGCCGCGTGAAGGAGTAATCAAAAGCCTCCGAATGCTGTCTAGTGTCGAGACGACTCAGCCGACTGCGGATAGAGGATATCCGTGAAGCCCGAATCGGCATGGTAAGTCTCCTCTGTGGTGCTCGAGCAAGGTCGGTGCTCAATGTCCTCCGGACTGCAGGTGAACGCCAGGGCTTCCCGGGGAGCTGAGGCAAGCGGGGGGGGGGGGGGGGGGAGAAGGGGGTGGAGAAGGAGCCGCTACCGAAACCGGAGCGGGAACGGGAGGAGGCGAGGGTGGAAGCGAGGCGGTAGGGGGGGACGGGGGAGGGGGGGGTGGGGGCGAAGGAGGGAGTGCTGGCATCTCCTGGTCCTCAGTCGGCGCTGGGGTCTCCTCCTGGAGGGGAGCAAAGCTGTTTCTCACGGGAACCCAGTGATGCTGAGACTGTGGCTGTTGCTGCATCGGTCTCTGGGCGTGCTGCTGTGGCTGTCTCCCTCGACGGCGTCCCTGTCCAGGCTGCCACTCCGAGGTCTCTGTGGGCTGGGCAGGTGTCCCGGAGGCTGCCTGCCGAGCCGCGTCTGTGGGTGGGCCATTAGGGGCCTGCTGCTGCGGTGAGGGTCGGGGTCTCCTGCGAGGGCAGGCCTTGGCCAAGTGGCCGACTTGCCTGCAAATAAAGCACTGGTTCGGGAGCCCCGAGAACTCCACTCTCTGATCAATCCATCCCCCCCCTATCCTGGGTAGCTGAATGACCTTCGGAAGGGAGGAGATGTCAGGAACCAAAACTCTGACCGAAGGTAGCCCAGCTGCTCTAGCCACCACTGAAGCGGGTGTGGGGCCAGTCTCAAGCACCGAGCCCACCAATGCTCCGAGCCTCGAAAGGAGCGGAAGGTACTCGCGGGCGGAGTCCAGGGAAGCAAACTGTAACATGGAAAAGGCACTCTCCCTGCTCGGCCGCTGCTGGGTCAAAGCCATGCTGCCAAGGTCTGAAGAATGCCCGAGCTCCCTTCATGTCAAGGGACTCATGGCAAGGACCTGGGCCACGCTCTGGGCTGTCTCGAACTCGATCTGGTAGTGTCCACACGGCCCAGTAGCTGAATGTCCAGGATCTTGCCCATATCTGCAAGAAGGCGGGCCTGGAGAAGATCCCGGATCTCCCCTCTGCTGGGGTGAGTGCCGACTATACGGCAGATGGTGGAATGTGCCTGGAGGCGTTCCACCTCTGCAGCGAGGCTCGCTTCCTCTTCTGGCGAAAGAGAAAGCCTGATGGGGGTATCCTCAGGGGCGGGCGAGGGGGCTGCGGAAGAGTCCCTTTGAGGTGGGGCGGGAGGAGCCTCCATCAGAGTTTGAAGCTATGGCGAAGGCGGAACGAATGCGGAGAGGCCTGCAAGAACCGAGCTGCACACAAAGGGGCAGAGGGCGAAGTCTTGTGGAAGATATCAAGTTCTGCTAAAGCTATGCTATGGGCTGTCGGCATGCATATGCTAAAGATATGTATACCTTTGTATTTGATGATGTCATGTGAGTTTTATTTGTTTTGTCTCGTGAGTGTTGTTGCATGTCAATCATATTGTACAAATATATAGCATATGTTATGTGAAGATCTTTCATGATGATGAAGCTTTGATGATGATATATGAAGATGATGATGAGTTCTCCTGCCATAAGCCTTGTATCATCAGAGTCGATGATGAGTGTGTCTTGTATGAGTTGTGGAGACAATCCCATTGAATGTATGCCTGAGACAAGAGATTGAGATAATACCATGCTATACCTTGTTCTCTTTCCCCCCACCCCCCTTTCGCGCTACTGCCGCCCCCCCCCCCCCCCCCCCCCCCCCCCCCCCCCTTCTTTTTGGTTTTTTCCGCCCCCTGGGGGTTTCTTTCTTCTGATTTCATCACATAAAGTGGGAGTAGAGTTGCATTTGTGCTTCCGCGGTGGGAGATAAAGCTTGGGAGAATAACTGTGAGCACTTTGTGTGCTTTTGGTGCAGTGTTTGCACATTTTGCAGGGAGTCAGGCATTGACATGTTGCATATTGCTATGGCAACCACAGGTGAGAGCTCTTCATTGCTTCACATCAAGAAGCTTGAAGGCTCACATAATTATGATATTTGGCAAACCCAGTGCTATAATGTGTTGCTCCAGAAAAAGCAGCACAAGCCTATCAAAGAAAGGGGTGTAATGCCCGCTTCTCTTACTGCTGAAGAGTGGGAAGATATGGATGAGCTGGCAAGATCTACTATCATGTTGTCTGTGTCAGACTCTTTACTTTTCAGCATTCGTGAAGAGAAGACAGCTTGGGGAATGTGGCAAAGATTGCAGGACTTGTATGCCCAGCAAAGTGCCTCAAGCAAAGTGTATTGGTTGAAGAAACTCATAGGTCTTCAGATGAAGGAAGGGGCGTCTATGGCAGCCCATCTAAATGAGTTTAATGGTATTGTCAGCCAAGTTATAAATCAAAAGTTGGCAATGGACGATGAGTTCAAAGCCACTTTTCTCTTATGCACTTTGCCAGAGAGTTGGGACACATTCAGGACAGCCACTAGCAATTCGAATGCTATGCTGTCATATGCAGATGTTGAGGGTGCTCTTCTTCAAGAAGAGATGAACAGGAAAAACAACTCTGTTGGAAAGTCCAATGCAAGGAATGCACGTGGGAGATCCCAGCAAAGGGGTAAAAGCCAAGAACGGGGAAGGAGCAAGTCCCGCTCCAAAAAGGACTTGGAATGCCATTATTGTGGCAAGAAGGGACACATCAAAAAGCAATGCTACAAATGGAAAAATGATCAAAAGGAAAAGGAAAAGGCAAAGACAAAGACAAAGATGAAGCCAAAGATGTAAAGCCAAAGGGCAAAAGTGGAGTCAGATTGAAGAAATCAGTGTGTCACATGCAGGTGACAGTGAGGATGAGGTCCTATTCACGTCTTCACTTGATGCCCGTTCACTTCTTACAGGAGATGGTCATGGTATGCACTCAAGGATCATTGATTCAGGTGCCTCCTTTCATGTCACAGGTTGCAGAGACTTTGTTTGTCAGGTATACTGTTGGCAATGAAGGAGTAGTTTATTTGGGTGATAACCATGCATGCAAGATTCTTGGCAGAGGTGATGTGAGGCTTGTGTTTTCAGATGGCTCACAGCTTATGCTCCATGATGTCAGGCATGTGCCTGAGATCAAGAAGAACCTGCTTTCTACTGGACAGCTTGATGATGCTGATTATGTTACCACATTTGGTTGTGGAAAGTGAAAAATTAGTAAGGCTCACTGGTTGTTGCCAGAGGCTCTAAGGTGGACACTCTTTACTTCATGCATGCAGGTGTTTGTCACCATGCTAATGTAAATGCAACTGAGCTGTCGGAAATCTCTATGTGGCATAGCCGGTTGGGGACACATGAGTGTCAAGGAATGGAGCAATTGTCTCGTTTGGGTTACTTGTCTTCTCTAAAGTTTCAAGTTTTCAGTTTTGTGAGCATTGTATATATGGTAGGCAACTACAGTGCCCCCACAAGAAAGCTCTTGGACAGAAAGATGCTCAGTTAGAGCTTGTACATACAGATGTATGTGAGATGCCTCAGCTTTCTTTGGGAGGGGCAAAATATTTTGTGTCTTTTATTGATGATGCCACACGCAAGGTGTGGGTTTAATCCTCTTCGTTTGAAGAGTGATACATTCTCAGTGTTTGAGAAGTTTGTTGCTCTTGTTGAGAATCAAACTGGCAAACATTGAGGCTTTGCGTTCCGACAATGGTGGAGAGTATATGTCCAAACAGTTTCAGGACTTTTGTGATGCTAAAGGCATCAAGAGGGAGCTCTCTAGTCCTTATGATCCTCCACAAAACGGGACAGCAGAAAGGATAAACAGGACCATTCAGGAGAAGGTCCGTTCTATGTTGTCACATGCTGCATTACCTCATGGTTTTTGGCTGAAGCTGTTATGACAGCCGTTCATCTTATAAACAGGTCACCTAACACGAGGCTTGGTGGGAAAGTGCCAGAAGAAGTATGGACAGGGAAGCCTCCGTCATACAAGCACTTGAGAGTGTTTGGTTGCGTTGCGTACGTGCACATACGCAGGGAAATGCGCACCAAACTTGATCCTAAGTCTCACAAATGAATATTCCTAGGATATGGTGACAGAGGTGAAATGGGGTATAGACTTTGGGATCCCGTGAATAGAAAGATTATACGCAGCAATGATGTCCATTTTTGATGAAACATGCATGTATAAGGAGCCTGCAAGGCAACAGGAGCGTGGAGAGTCATCTTTGATGATGATGGACATCATGGACAACAACCAAGGGCTGTAAATCAGCCATTACAGCAGCAAAACCAGCCCTTAAATGGTGCTGAAAATGGTCCAAATGGACAGCCAGAGATGGCAGAAGGATATCCCTATGGATATACCACAGTTAGAGGAGATACCGGGCATGATTTTCAGCCTTATGGCATGGAACAGGAGCCACCAATAGGTGATATGCAGGCTGGACAGCAACCTGCAAATGATGGTCATTGGGTACGGAGGTCCACAATACCCTCCAGAGCCCCTGACAGGTTTGTTCCAGGGGTTGACTACTTGATGCTTACTGACTGTGGGGAGCCCTCATGTTATAAGGAGGCTTTACAGAGGGCAGACAAGGCTCTTTGGGAGCGTGCCATGAAGTCAGAGATGGATTCTCTGCACAAAAATGAAACATGGAAGTTGGTGCATTTGCCTGCAGGCAAGAAGGTTTTGCCCATGCAAGTGGGTTTACAGGCTCAAAGTTGCACCAGATGCAAAGCCAAGATACAAAGCCAGGTTAGTGGCTAAGGGCTTCAAGCAGGAATATGGTGTGGACTTTGATGAGATCTTCTCTCCAGTGGTCAAAATGACCACACTTAGAGCTGTGTTAGCTTGGTTGCACATGATGATCTGGACTTCATTCAGATGGATGTGAAGACTGCTTTTCTTCACGGTGATCTCCATGAGGAGATATATATGCAACAACCAGAGGGTTATGCAGTGAGTGGAAAGGAGAAGCTTGTATGCAAGCTGAAAAAGAGTCTTTATGGGCTCAAACAGGCACCAAGAGAATGGTATCATAAATTTGATACATTCATGAAATCCCAGAAATTCAGGAGAAGTGACATAGAATTCACTGCTTATACACCAAGAAAGCTTTGGATGCAGTCTATTGATCCTCATCTTGTATGTTGATGATATGTTGATTGCCGGGAAATCTCGTAAGGAGATGGATGCCTTGAAGCAAAGGCTGCATCAAACCTTTGATATGAAGGATTTAGGTGATGCAAATCACATTTTGGGTATGCGGATACTTCTGGACAGAAATCAGCATGTGTTGTATTTGTCTCAGAAGGAATACATTGGCAAAGTTTTGCAGAGTTCAAATTGGACGGGGGGAAGAAGGCTAGTACTCCTTTTGCCTCCATATGTGAAACTCAGTGCTATGGACAGCCCACAGTCAGATAGTGGCAGGGCTGATATGGCCAAGATTCCGTATGCTTTAGCTTGTGGCAGTCTCATGTATGCCATGGTTGCTACTAGGCCGGATATTGCATTTGCAGGTGGGAGTGGTTTCTAGATACATGGCCAACCCTGGCAAGAAGCATTGGGAAGCAGTGAAAGGTGTCATGAGATACCTGAAGGGCACACAGGATATGTGCATTTGTTTTGGCAAACAGATGCATTAAGTGCATGGTTACACGGATTCGGATTATGCTGGTCATCCAGATAACCGGAAGTCTACTACCGGTTATGTGTTTACATTCACAGGAGGTGCTGTGTCATGGATATCCAGGATGCAGAAGTGCACTGCCTTATCTACTACAGAGGCCGAGTATATTGCAGCCACAGAGGCTTGCAAGGAGGCATTATGGCTATCTCGGTTAGTGGTTGATTTTGGTTATACAGGGGATATTCCATTGTTGCATTGTGACAGTCAGAGTGCCATCCAGTTGGCAAAGAACCCTGTCTTTCATGCAAAGACGAAGCATGTGGATGTGAAGTATCACTTCATCAGAGAGGTGATAGAGAACAAGCAAATTCAGCTTGTTAAGATTCATACGGATGACAACCCGCTGATCTGTTGACAAAGATTGCCTCCAGAGTGGTTTGCTCATTGCAGACACTTGATGGGCATTGGATGAGGCCAGTTTCAGCCTTGATATGGCCTTGTATATTATCATGTACATGCTGATTTTTCTTTTCCTTCATTTAAGGGCACTTTGCCTTTAAGTGGGAGGTTGTTGGGGTAAAGGCACTATGCCCACCCTTATAGTGTGTACAAGCCCATAAGTTATAGTACATAGTACACTTAGTACTTTTAATGTACTAAGTGCACACTGTGTACTAGTGCAATATACATGTGTGATAGGGAGTCACACACTCATCTTGGTGAGTTGACTTATCCCCACAACTCTCTCTCTCTCTCTCTCTCTCTCTCTCTCTCCCTTGTTTCTCTGTGTATGTCTCCCACATGAATAACTCTAACCCTAATTCTCTCTCCCATTCACACTCAAGGAAGTTCTTAGGGTGCACTAACAAAAGCTGGTTCTTTAAAGTGCACAAAATTGAGAAAAGACGTAGTAAAGGAAGAGAGAAAAAGCAATGACAAAGGAAGACTCGATTCTTTCTACCTAATCTGTGCATTACTGTACTGAGTAAAACTGGCATACTATAAAAAATGTTGCCACACTTTTGCAGAAAAAAACTGTTTATAATGCTCAAATAGCATGGTTGTGGAATAGAGCTAGAAAATCTTTTGTGGTTCTCTTTCAGCCGCTGAAAATCTGACTTAAAGTGCCAACTTTGCATTAGCTGCCTTAATTTGCATTTGCATTGCATTCACCTTTGGTGGGTAGCCTGATGTCTTCATTCTGTTTTTCCTACCCTCACACTGATGGCCTGTTGTATCCCTTCATAAATCATGGCTTAAAACATCTGCTAAACCTTAAGACTGACAGTAGCCTAGCATGACATATTCATCTGAGCGTTGGAGCTGATGCATGCAACCACTAGTGTGCATGCTATCCTCCTTTTATTTCTTCTCTAAGAGTATATCCCATTTCTGCTCTGTCAAGGTAAGAATTTGTAAGGCAGCCATTGCAGCAATGAATTTGCAAATAATATAAAATTGGGTTTCCATGTTGGATAAGCTCACGAATACAACCACAAGACGCTATGGGAGAAGTTTGAAAAGTGTGGCATGCACTTAGTTTCAAAACATAGAGCATAGGAAGTGTTGACAAAAATAATCACTCATCTGTTCTACATATATACATGGATTTCTGTTTACAGACCGTCATAAAGTTTGTAATTCAGTTGAATGATAAGCCCACTTGTACCTTGGCTCATAATCTTTCAGCAGCATATACAGATATTCATTTACTTATTTCAGTAGCTCGCTTTGTTTTCCACTTAAAATGGTTTGAGCTGAAATTGATACTTCATTTTCAAAATCAGGTGGATAAATGCAGCACCCTGCTTTCTCTGTGAGCAGAAACCGGCTGGTGCTGGGATAGGCAAGCCTACTTCTGAAGACCTTCAATATGGGGCAGATCGTGTTGAGTCTTTATAGGTAACCTTGAAATCTTAAACATTGTCTTTCTTCTTCTTTTGTAAGTTAAAAGAAAGTGTCTAATGAAATATTGGGTCTGTTTTATGTGTGTATGGATGTTGGGTAGGCAATCCAAGTGACAAAAGTTGATGCAATTAATAAGGTCTCATAAAAAATCGAAAGCGAGCGCTGGAGCTTCCCCGTCTGCGCACCTGTCGCCTTCGCCATCCCCCAACCCCTCTCTGTTGGGCTGCCCTCCGCCACTGTGCGTTCTGCCTGCCTCCTCGTTGCCTGGTTCTGCTCCCCTCCACTTCTGCCCTATTGAGCCCCCGCCTTATCCCCTTGCTCTGCGATTCAGCCCACCTTCCGCCCTCGCCCAGCCCCCCTGGCTGCCCGGTTTTCGCCCCCCGCCGTCATGCTCCTCCACCCTATTGAGCTCCCACATTTCTCTCCTTCCAGCTCTGCGGTGCCCCCCCGCCCCCGCCCCCCCCCCCCCCCCCCCCCCCAAAAAAAAAAAAAGAAAAAAAAGAAAAAAGAAAAAAAGAAAAAAGAAAAAAAGAAAAAGAACAAGCCTTTCCTCTCATTTGTCAGGTGTTTTCAGCTTTCTGGTTGTTTTTCTCTTTGGCGAGTGACGGCATCTTCTGGTCTTCACCCCTTCAAGAGGACTCCATGGCAGCTGCTCCATCATCCCGGCCGAGGCTGCCGTCCCTTGCCTTTCCTTCTTTGAAGTGGACCTCAAGCTCCTCGCTTCGACAGTCGCCTCCTTGGGAGGCCTCCACCTTGTCAGCAAGATTGTGGGAAGCCACCCGGCATGTAGACAGCTGAGGGATCTTTTGTAGGCAAGCCTTATGGCGGGGCCTAGAAAGATTACTGATATGCATCCTCCTTTGGAGTGTGGATACTACTAGGTTGAGTTTGATTCGCCTCCTCTGCAGCATCTGACAGAGTCATGTAGATGAGCCCCGTCACACTGCATAGGACTCGGGCCTTCTTTGTGAGGTGGCAGCACGGCCTTCGACCTAACGTGCAACCCTCTGGCTGGTATGTTAGGCCTTACCGTGATAGTTTGCTTTCTTGGTCTCAAGAAGGAATATCTTCCCCTCCTCCCCATGACATGTGGTGTTATCAGGAGAGTGATGGAATCCCCCACCATTGCCACTTCGGTTCTAGCTCGGACGGCATAGATTCCGTCTTCGTATGTGCATAGTCTCTCCAGAGTAAGTTCCTCGTGTCATATCGCTTCCTTGCCTCTGTGGAGCTCCTATTTTGCAGAGAGTTGAGTTTCTCTGGTCTCCTCAGTCAATGCTTCATTCGCTGGCAGATGGGACACCTTGCTAGAGCTTTTCCATGCCGCTAGTCTAGGGAGGGCGCCTCCAATGGGTCCCCTCCCCCCCTCCGTGGGGTTCCCAACTTAGCTCCTCATCTGTTTTTTTTTTTTTTTTTTTTTTTTGGGGGGGGGGGGGTATCCGTCCCTAAGGATCCCAGTGTAGGAGAGTTGTTGATTGTTGGTCTGAGGTGGAACTACCATCAAGCTTCCACAACAGAGTGGCGACGTTGGGTGCGCTAGCTTGGCAGGCCAAAGGAGGATACGATTTTGTTAGAAAAACCGTCTCGAGCACTTATCTTAACAGCCCGTCAAGGAACCCGTTGCCGGCCCCCCCTCTCTGGAGACCGTTGCCTCATTGTGGTCCCACTCCCGACATCCAGATTCCTGCGAGGCCCTCTGACCCTTCAAAGCCTTCAGTGGGCCTAACCTCACAGCCCGTCCTCCTCTCTCCCTCGTTCGCAAGAGAACCTTGCTTCCTCTGAGCTCCTCGTCCTCCCCGTCATCATCATCACCCCTTTGGCTCCTTCCGTCAC
>NC_141055.1:59775246-59962746 GCF_041138505.1 Cibotium barometz
CCATGGCCGACTAGCACCCCTTCAACATATATATACAAAAAGCCTCATTATTCATAAAATCATCAGAAGATCATCGTTTTTCCTTGCTGCTGCTATTGTTTCTGCTGTTGTCGGCACATCAACATCAACACATTGTTCATCCTTATTCTCTGTATGTTGCTATTGTTTCTGCTATACTGTCGATGCATCGACATCAATAATTTGCTCATCGTTGTACTTTTGCTGCTCTCAGCTTTTGCAAACGTATCACTCTCTACCTGTAGCCACCATCGTCGGCCCACATCTTTGTATTTGTAGCACTTGTGCTTCTCATACTCTGCAACAACCTACGTTTACAGTACTTCAACGTTTTACATCTCCATCTTTGATTTGGGACAGTAGCCCTCTCTACTACACATCGTAGGGACAACATCCCTCTCTGATCATTCGACACCAACCGTGCTTCACCTCATATCAAAGGGACTTTGTACTGGATTTCATTCATTAGTATACATACACACTCATCTCTTCCATGATGTATTGATTTGCTCTGATTCCTCATACATCCGATTTTTTCGTCCTTTTGCCCTCACAAGGAGAGGCTATGATGACTTGAGAGAGAGAGAGAGAGAGAGAGAGAGAGAGAGAGAGAGAGAGAGAGAGAGAATGGCACTACAAACACCAATAAATGTGTGAAGTTAAACTTTTAACAACAATGACAAGGAATAAATAAAACCAAATCTGATATAAAACTTTGAGAAACAACCAATGAGGTTATAGCTCAAGTGGTAGAGATGCTTGTGTAGGACCATGAGGTCCTGCATTCAAAACTCCACATTCTCAGTGCTACTTCCACTGTTAGCACCCTTGAATTTGTTTCGCAGTGGGAACAGGGATCTCACATAAGCTTTCCTTTGGCTTGAGGGATTGAGGGTTCTACTCTTGTTTGAAGCAAGAGTGGCCACCAATTACTTTGAAGAGGATTAAGCCAAAAACAATTGAATTATCAAATTCAATGTAAATGGCTCTAGGTAGGAGTAGAGTAACAGTGCATAAACACCATTAAGCTTTTACAAAGGGGGAGGCTTTTATTTATAGGAAAAAGTGAGCCTTTAACCAAGCAAACGGATTCTAGAATTTTTCAAATCAGTTTGGTCAATTTTTGACCATTTTTAGGTCAGTTTAGCTTACTTTTTGGATCTAGTTGAAACAGGAGAGAGGAGAAATAAAAATATCTCATTATTTTTTAGTTTAAAACTCCCCCACACATGTGAAATAGGCGCCTCCTTCATGAGGGGAGATCCCCACACTGAGGTGTCAAAAATGCATCATTTCCTCTAAATAACTAATAAACCTTGTACTCAGTCAACTCTTCATCTTATGTGAGCATTTACTCATTTTTAGGGGTTTTTCTTTTATTGTTCAATCTATCTCCTCCCTACATTTGGATTAATCTTATTGGTCCATAAGAACCTTAATTGGAGCATAATTAAAAATTTTCTAAAAATCCGGACCCTTAGGCTAAGGTCCTTTTTACCTATTTTCAATTAATTCCAATTGCACATTGGAAAGTTCTTTTTGAAATTCTGTTTTAGGGAAAATCATTTTAGACACTAGGAGGATTTTTATATTAAAAAATATCATAATTTTGAATTACCTCGCTCTAGACATTTTCTCTCTCCAGGCCAAAATAGATAGAAACAAGATATGTTATTATTCTGGAAAGGGGATTGATTACAGGGGAGAAACTGAACATCTTGAGGGGCTGGGGAGGAATCTTACAAGGATGATGATCAGTAATATTATGATTTCTATTGAAGGATTGTTTTAAAGCCAATCGAATCTGTTATAAATGGCAATTTCATATTGGGCGTGTACGTGGTATGCCTACCTTAATTTTTGAGTGAATCGCCGGCTGGGGGGACCTGGGAACTCTTTTCCTCAGGACCCAGGTAAAACACAACCAAATCTTTATAAAGGAATCCCACCAATACAGTGGTCGGGTGGTTGGCTAACCTGGATCGGAGGATTCTTGTAAAACAATTAAGATGCGATTAGTTATGTTAGTTAGATTAAGTCATGAGAAGAACTTGTTCTGTGGGAGGGGATCAACGGGTTGTGCCTCATTAAAGGAGGAAAAAAGCGATGATTCCATGGACCAAGTGCAAGTCTCTTCTTGATCTGACCATGTCACTTCAGGTCAGTTTAACTAGTTAAGACTTTGACTCATTACCCGTTAGAAGATTTTCCCATGGCAGAATCCCTCATGCCTTTTCGAGCGAGGGGAGTTTTTTCGGGCTCGGTTTCGGAGGAACCAACCAGGCTAGTCTCTCATCCGGACATCTGCGGGGGCGAGGCCCCGAGTGTGGAACCCTGCCCCACACAGGAGGCCAACGCTGCTTCCGCCGCCCGCTGCCGCCCCCTCGGAGGGGGGTCTCACAATTGGTATCAGAGCTTTGTTCAAAGCTAATAATGACAAATGAATTCTTATCCAGAAAATTATAATAAATGCTCAGAAAGAGCATTTACATATTGTATTTTCATTCCATAAGCCTCATTAATGAATATTTTTAATCAAAGAATTTGATTTTATAGATGGTAGTTCCGCACTTATATGGTGTTCCTGACCTCACCCAGTCGCAAGACATGACTGCATTTGCCTTCGAGCATCTCATCTCTTCCGCTACAACTCGAATGAGCTGAGCCAGGCAGACTCGCAGGCCATTTTGAGGATCTATATTTTCCTAACCCAGTGGAGAGACAACAGCACAAGTGGTTTGTCGGGCAGTATGTCCACGCCTCTTACGACTAGCGTGCGATGCTGATGAAGAATCTCTCACTGACCATGATTCTGATGAAGCTAAAAGTGATACATGGTGTTATATTATATCACTCAATGGCTCAAAATTTCAGACTTTCCTGCCAAATCTACAGACTCCTTAGTCGATTTATTCCTAAGGAGAAGATAGTAGCTCCCTTGGCAGTAAGGGAACATTTGTATGAGGGCATGTCTATAGCCCAATACCATTGTCTTATGTGTCTCCTGAGGAGATTTTGACTTTTGGAGCTGAGCTGCTCTATGTACATATTGCAACCTTTCTATAAATAAAGAAATGTTTTGTGGAAAAATTCCCTATTGTATAAGTGATTGTTTATGGACGACGAACTGATAAAGCAAAATCTGTTACCAGACATATGTCATAGATCTCCAATAAGATAATTTATCTTGTTTCAGAAATTATTTTTCGAACCTCTTAAGTCTTAGGATCTCATGGAAGATATCAAAATAAAAATTTAATAATATATCATTTTTGGCAGAATCATGAGGCGAGAAAACCGTGGCCATCAGCCAGACCCTCTCTAGAGGAAGAGCTTGACCCCGACGTTTGCAAGTCTCTTCATCACACAGAACTCAGCCAGGACCCTTCAAAGGAGAAGGGGAGAACTTGGGCGAGGCTGTGGAGAAATGGGTGGAAGCTATGGAAGAATATTTTGATGTCACAGGCTACAATGAGCGGAGCAAAATGGCCCTTGCCAGGCTGAAAATAGTGGAAACAGGCAGGGTGGCATGGAGGAACAAAAAGTGACCAAACTGATCTGGAAAATTCTAGAATTGGTTTGCTTGGTTAGAGGCTCACTTTTTTCTATAAATAGAAGCCTCCCCCTTTGTAAAAGCTTAATGGTGTTTATGCACTGTTACTCTGCTTCTGTCCTAAGCCATTTAACACTGAATTTCTTGATAATTCAATTGTTTTTTGCCCTAATCCTCTCCAAGTGAATTTGGTGGCCACTCTTGCTACAAACAAGAGTAGAATCCTCAATCCCTCAAGCCAAAGGAAGCTTACAAGCTCCATATGTAAGCTTAATTCTTACTTATTGTGAAATTTTTAAATCTATGGTTTTCTCAAATTTAATGCTTTGTAAATGTTGAATTAAAATCTGATGCTATGCCTTGATGGAAAGGCCATCCCCTTCTCTTCTTTACAATTCAACCCTTCTCTTCTTTACAATTCAATCCTTCTCAATCCTAGATAGCTTAATTAAAAGATTGATTAAACTCTTTTCATTGTTTACTCTCTTGAGTTTTGGAAAATGGAGTAGATTAGAGATATTAGAATTAAAATTGGAGTAGATTAGAGATATTAGAATTCAAATTGGATTAATTCAAGTCATAAACTGAATGATAAAATTGAGAAATGGTCAGCCATACAAAGGAGGTTATGGCAAAATTTTCTTAAATTTTTTGGAACTAAAGTTTATCATTAGGTTATTCTAAAAGAATAATTCCCTCCGTTTGTGCATTCTAAAAGATTTATTTTTAGATTAAAAGTGTCATTCTCATTAAAATTGAATTTATGCATAGGAAGATGCATAAAAGATTTATTTTTATTTCAAAAGTGTCATTCTCATTAAAATTGAATTTATGCACAGGAAGATGCATAAAAGATTTAATTTTATTTTAAAAGTGTTATTTTTCTTAAAATTGAATTATACATAAATAGATGCGTAAAGAATCTTTATATCAAAAATTAGAATACTCTTAAATTCTATGTTTAAATTATGTGAATAGAAGTGATGAGAATGTGAGGTGAATAGATGTGATGAGATAAGATGTGAATCAAATAGATGATTGGATAGATGTGATGTGAATAGAAGTGATGAGAATATGAGGCGAAAAGATGTGATGAGATAAGATGTGAATCAGATAGATGATTGGATGGATAGGTGTGATGCGAATAGAGGTGATGAGATGTGAGGCGAATAAATGTGATGAGATAAGATGTGAATTAGATAGATGATTGGATGGATGGGTGTGATGTGAATTAGATAGATGATTGGATGGATGGGTGTGATGTGAATAGAGGTGATGAGATGTGAATAGAGGTGATGAGATGTGAGGTAAATAGATGTGATGAGATAAGATGTGAATCAGATAGATGATTGGATAGATGTGATGAGATAAGATGATTGGATAGATGTGATGAGATAAGATGTGAATCAGATAGATGATTAGATAGATGTGAATCAGATAGATGATTGGATAGATGTGATGTGAATAGAAGTAATGAGAATATGAGGTGAATAGATGTGATGAGATAAGATGTGAATTAGATAGATGATGATTGGATGGATGAATGTGATTGGAATTAGATAGATGCGAATAGATGGATGGATGTGATGTGAATAGAAGTGATGATAATATGAGGTGAATAGATGTGATGGGAATTAGATAGATGAGAAGAATGAATGGATGGATGTGGTGTGAATAGAGGTGATGATAATATGAGGTGAATAGATGTGAATCAGATAGATGATGAATGGATGGATGTGGTGTGAATAGAGGTGATGATAATATGAGGTGAATAGATGTGAAGAATCAGATAGATGATGACTGGATGGATGGGTGTGATGTGAATCAGATAGATGATGATTGGATGGATGGATGTGATGTGAATCAGATAGATGATGATTGGATGGATGGATGTGATGTGAATTAGATAGATGTGAATGAATGGATGGATGGGTGTGCTGTGAATAGAGGTGATGAGATGTGAGGTGAATAGATGTGAGATGTGATGTGAATCAAATAGATGGGAATGAATGAATGGATGGATGTGATGTGAATAGAGATGATATGGATGAGATGTGAGTGAATGTGATGTGGTCTGAATGGATGAGATGTGGATATGGGTAGATGCGAGTGGATGAGATCTGATGTGATGAGATGTGAATGAATGTGATGTGATGAGATGTGGATATGGATAGATGCGAGTGGATGAGATCTGATGAGGATAAATTGAGGAAAGATGTGATGAGATGTGGATATGGGTAGATGCGAGTGGATGAGATCTGATGAGGATGAATTGAGGAAAGATGTGATGAGATGAAAATGATGTGATTGGATGAGAATAGGAATACTTATGAAATGGTTGTGGAATTAATTAATGTGGTTTGATGTGAAGCACTGTGGAAAGACGAGAGTTCGTTATAGAAACTATATTTTTGAACTGTTTTTAAATGACTCTTTTATGTCAAGAATGCTGGAGAAGCATTTTGACCATCTTGTGAATGAGGTCGTGGAGACCTAATTTGATAAAGTTGCAACAGCTGACGGAGAGTCATTGGAGGACGTCTCGCGTAGCAAGGTCGGCCGAGGTCTTGACCAGCCTCAACGGATGAGTCCATGGCTCTTTTATATGGATCCGTTTTGGTTGATCTTGCTGATCTTCAACGGAGATTCCATTTTTTATATGTGAATATATTGCCGGTTACTATGAGCTAGGAACTATCGAAAAGGCCCCTGAGTGGATAGGTGGTGAGTGTTCTGGTTGCCAATGATGCCATAGGTACACCGATGAAGGAATGATTGGAAATAAGGATTCAACCGGAGATTTTGAGGATTATGATTAGTGACACAATGGTTTCATTAAAAGATTATTTTTTAAAGATAGCTAATTCTATCAAAAAGGAAATTTCATATTGGGTGTGTAAGTGTTGTGACTATTTTAAGTTTGCATGAATATCCGGCTTTGGGGCCTGGGAACTCTTTTCCCTGGTACCCCCGGGACAAAACCTAACCAAATTCTTAATTGGATCCCATCACTACAGTGGTTAGGCGGTTACCCATGGGACTGTAGGCTGGACTGATGGATCCCTAAATTGAGACTCAATTCTGTTATGGTACGATAGATGAAGTAAATCCCGGATAAAAATTGTTCTAGGAAAAGAATCAACGGCTGTGTCTCTCAATGAGGAAAAAAGCGTTGGTCTCTATGATCCAAGTGCAATCTTTTTCCTGATCTGACTATGGGACTTACGGGTTTGATCAGATCAATTCAGTTAGTTAAGGCTTTTGACTACGTTAGAGAAAAAATTTATCCTGGAGAAATCGCCCGTGCTTTCGAGGCAAGGGAAGTTTTTTCGGGTTCGTCGGTTTTGGAAGAACGGATGGATTAGTCTCTTGTTCGGATATCCGTGGGGGCAAGGTGAGTGTGGGACCCTACCCCGCGCAAGAAGTGCTACTTCCGCTGCTAGTACCCCTGAATTCATTGTGTGGTGGGGACAAGGATTTTATAGCTGGTATCAAAGAAAATTGGCTAATGAGGATCAATCGAGAAGCCAAAAATGTCAAAAATTTATGAAGAAGCAGTAAAAGATTGTAATTGCGTGATAAAATTCATACAAATTGTTATTCAGACTGAAATTCATAAATTAGTAATTGGGTCTTCAAATGGAAGTACCGCAATTGCATCGAATCCCTAACTTGCTTGAGGCCTAGACATGATGGTATTTACCTTATAATTCCAACGATCGTGACTCCTTGTATATACCTAGGGTATAATTGCAGCTCTTTACTGGCGTATATATACGAGTAAATCTAAGACTTGAAATTATAAGCATAAATGCTATCCAGATGATGAATTCGAATGTGGTTGATATGATTTCTAAATTCTGGTTGAGAACTGATGAGTTGATTTGGATTTTGATTTAAAAAAATGATTCCTAAATTTTGATTGAAATGTAATAAGCTGAGCAAAACCATAATGAGGATGAATGGGACGAGTCCCTGTGATGATGTTCATAAACTGGAATCACGTTAATGATTTCAGCAAATCACTATGAGATTAGTGGATTGTGCTGACAGATTGTTGCTGTTAACACTTGACCCAGTAGATCAAGTTAAGGGATGTCAAATTAAAAATCTGTATGATTGAAAATTCTCATGGAAGACTGTTCAGATAGAAAGTTCGGTCTAATGGACCATTATTGTGATAAGGATTTGAATGCTATAATCTGAGTGAATTGTTAATGATGAGTTATATATAAGGGATCTTTATCCCAGGATTCTATTGGGTTCACCAGACTATAAGGAACCTCAGAATCAGTTGGATCTTAAGGAAAAGAGTTATTCTCTAATTTTGCGAGATGAGGACATCTCGCGTTTTTTAAGTGGGGTAGGATGTAAGATTCCTCCCTCTAGCTTTTGAGGTGTATAGGTGTAAGAACCTCCCCTTTTGACCTTATAATTATTCCCCTCTCTGAAATAAAAGAAAGATCCTGTTTTGGCCTAGAGAGAGAAAATGTCTAGAGAGAGATAATTCAAAATTGAGATATTTTCGGATATAAAAATCCTCCTAGTGTTTAAAATGATTACCCCTAAAACAGAAATTCAAAAAGAACTTTCCAATGTGCAATTGGAATTAATTGAAAATAGGTAAAAAGGACCTTATCCTGAGGGTCCAGATTTTTTTAAGAATTTTGGATTAAGGTTCCTATGGACCAATAAGATTAATCCAAATGTAGGGAGGAGATAAATTAAAGAGTAAAAGAAAATCCCCCAGAAATGAGTAAATACTCACATAAGATGAAGAGTTGACTAAGGACAATGTTTATTAGTTAAAAAAGAAGATATATTTAGAGGAAATGATGCATTTTTGACACCTCAGTGTGGGGAATTCCCCTCATGAAGGAGGCACCTATTTCACATGTGTGGATGAGTTTTAAACTCACAAATAATGAGATATTTTCATCTCTCCTGTTTCAACTAGATCCAAAAAGTAAGCTAAACTGACCTAAAAATGGTCAAAAAGTGACCAAACTGATCTCGAAAATTCTAGAATCAGTTTGCTTGGTTAGAGGCTCACTTTTTTCGATAAATAGAAGCCTCCCCCTTTGTAAAAGCTTAATGGTGTTTATGCACTGTTACTCTGCTTCTGTCCTGAGCCATTTAACATTGAATTTCTTGATAATTCAATTGTTTTTTGGCCTAATCCTCTCCAAGTGAATTTGGTGGCCACTCTTGCTGCAAACAAGAGTAGAACCCTCAATCCCTCAAGCTAAAGGAAGCTTACAAGCTCCATGTAAGCTTAATTCTTACTTATTGTGAATTTTTTAAATCTATGGTTTTCTCAAATTTAATGCTTTGTAAATGTTGAATTAAAATCTAATGCTATGCCTTGATGGAAAGGCCACATCCCCTTCTCTTCTTTACAATTCAACCCTTCTCAATCCTAGAAAGTTTAATTAAAAGATTGATTAAACTCTTTTTTGTCTACTCTCTTGATTTTTGGAAAATGGAGTAGATTAGAGATATTAGAATTCAAATTGGATTAATTCAAGTCATAAATTGAATGACAAAATTGAGAAACGGTCAGCCATACAAAGGAGGGTATGGCAAAATTTTCTTAAATTTTGTGGAACTAAAGTTTATCATTAGGTTAAATTGAATTTATGCATAGGAAGATGCATAAAAGATTTATTTTTATTTCAAAAGTGTCATTCTCATTAAAATTGAATTTATGCATAGGAAGATGCATAAAAGATTTATTTTTATTTCAAAAGTGTCATTCTCATTAAAATCGAATTTATGCATAGGAAGATGCATAAAGGATTTAATTTTATTTCAAAAGCGTTATTTTCCTTAAAATTGAATTATGCATAAATAGATGCGTAAAGAATCTTTATATCCAAAATTAGAATCCTCTTAAAATCTACGTTCAAATTCTGTGAATAGAAGTGATGAGAATGTGAGGTGAATAGATGTGATGAGATAAGATGTGAATCAAATAGATGATTGGATAGATATGATGTGATATAATAGAAGTGATGAGAATATGAATCAAATAGATGATTGGATTGATGTGATGTGATATAATAGAAGTGATGAGAATATGAGGCGAATAGATGTGATGAGATAAGATGTGAATCAGATAAATGATTGGATGGATGGGTGTGATGTGAATAGAGGTGATGAGATGTGAGGCGAATAGATGTGATGAGATAAGATGTGAATCAGATAGATGATTGGATGGTTGGGTGTGATGTGAATAGAGGTGATGAGATGTGAGGTGAATAGATATAATGAGATAAGATGTGAATCAGATAGATGATTGGATAGATGTGATGTGAATAGAAGTGATGAGAATATGAGGTGAATAGATGTGATGAGATAAGATGTGAATTAGATAGATGATGATTAAATGGATGGATGTGATGTGAATTAGATAGATGCGAATAGATGGATGGATGTGATGTGAATAGAAGTGATGAGAATATGAGGTGACTAGATATGATGAGATGTGATGGGAATTAGATAGATGAGAAGAATGGATGGATAGATGTGGTGTGAATAGAGGTGATGAGAATATGAGGTGAATAGATGTGATGAGATAAGATGTGAATCAGATAGATGATGATTGGATGGATGGATGTGATGTGAATTAGATAAATGTGAATGAATGGATGGATGGGTGTGATGTGAATAGAGGTGATGAGATGTGAGGTGAATAGATGAGATGTGATGTGAATCAGATAGATGGGAATGAATGAATGGATGGATGTGTTATGAATAGAGATGATGAGAATGTGAGGTGAATAGATGTGATGAGATGTCATGTGAATCAGATAGATGGGAATTAATGGATGGATGGATGTGATGTGAATAGAGGTGATGAGATGTGAGGTGAATAGATGTGAATCAGATAAATGTGAATATATGGATGAGATGTGATGTCATGTGAATCAGAATGTAAATGAATGATATGAGATGTGAGTGAATGTGTATTTTAAGAATGGATGTGAATGAGTATGTGAAGAATGGATGTGAATGAGTATGTGAAAGAATGGATAAGGATGTGTATGTGAAGAATGGATGTGAATGTGTATGAGAAGAATGGATGTGAATGAGTATGTGAAAGAATGGATGTGGATGTATGTGAAAGAATGGATATAGATGTGTATGTGAAAGAGTGTGATGTGATGTAAAGAGATGAGATGTGACATGAATATATGTGGATGTGAAGTGATAGATATGAATATATGGATAGATGCGAGTAGTCGTACATGTGAACGATTGGATGGATGTGGATGAATGAGATGAGATGTGTATGAATGAAATATGATGTGGATAGAAGTGATGTGATATAATGGTGATGAGAATGAATGTGATGGATATGAATGAAAGTGAATGTGATGGATATGAATGAATGTGATGTGATGGGATGTGAATTGGGATAGATGTGAATGAATGAGATGTGAGGTAAAATGAATGAGATGTGATGTGGTCTGAATGGATGATATGTGAATGAATGTGATGTGATGAGATGTGGATATGGGTAGATACGAGTGGATGAGATCTGATGTGAGGATAAATTGAGGAAAGATGTGATGAGATGAAAATGACGTGATTGGATGAGAACAGGAATACTTATGAAATGGTTGTGAAATAAATTAATGTGGTTTGATGTGGAGCAATGAGGAAAGACGAGAGTTTGTTATAGAAACTGCATTTTTGAACTGTTTTTAAATGACTCTTTTATGTCAAGAATGCTGGAGAAGCATTTTGACCGTCTTGTGAATGAGGCCGTGGAGACCTAATCTGATAAAGTTGCAACAGCTGACGGAGACTCATTGGAGGACGTCTCGCGTAGCAAGGTCGACCGAGGTCTTGACCAGCCTCGGGTTCGATTAAAATGGTGAGCTTCCGGTACGGTGGATGAGGGACCAAGGAAGCGGCCTATGAGTGAAGCGCTAGGTCACTTGCGAAGAAGGATCCTAGAGGGTGCTGACCATACAGTGCTCGGGCTCTGGGTCACCGACGATACCCACACGTGCATCGTGGAAGATATTGGAACAAGGAGTAAGAGTTGTTTCTGAATTGGGACATGGATCTAGTTGATTGACCTTGCTAGTCCTCAGCGGATGAGTCCATGGCTCTTTTATATGGATCCGTTGGTTGATCTTGCTGATCTTCAACGGAGATTCCATTTTTGATATGTGAATATATTGCCGGTTACTGTGAGCTAGGAACTATCGAAAAGGCCCCTGAGTGGATAGGTGGTGAGCGTTCTGGTTGCCAATGATACCATACGTACACCGATGAAGGAATGATTGGAAATAAGGATTCAACCAGAGATTTTGAGGATTATGATCAGTGACACAATGGTTTCATTAAAGATTATTTTGTAAAGATAGCTGATTCTGTGAAAAAGGCAATTTCATATTGGGTGTGTAAGTGGTGTGACTAGTTTTAAGTTTGCATGAATATCTAGCTAGGGGACCTAGGAACTCTTTTCCCTTGTACTCAAGACAAAACCTAACCAAATTCTTAATTGGATCCCATCACTACAGTGGTTGGGTGGTTGGCTAACCCAGGGGACTGGATGGGGTTGGACTGATGGATCCCTAAATTGAGACTCAGTTCTGTTATGGTACGATAGGTGAAGTAAATCCCGGACAAAAATTGTTCTATAGAAAAGAATCAACGGCTGTGCCTCCTCTCAATGAGGAAAAAAGCATTGGTCTCTATGATCCAAGTGCAATCTTTTTCTTGATCTGACTATGGGACTTACGAGTTTGGTCAGATCAGTTCAATTAGTTAAGGCTTTTGACTACGTTAGAGAAAAAATTTATCCTGGAGGAATCGCCCGTGCTTTTCGAGAAAGGAAAGTTTTTCTGGGTTTGGAAGAACCGATAAGTTAGTCTCTTGTCTGGATATCCGTGGGGCGAGGCCCCAAGTGTGGGACCCTACCCCGCGCAAGAAGTGCTACTTCCACTGCTCGCACCCCTGAATTCGTTGCGTGGTGGGGACACGGATCTTACAGTGGGTGGCAGATGCGCTCAATAGAAAAGCCTCCTTGCTTGCAATTACTGTGGTGTCAAATCCATTGATCAGTGAAGCAAAGGAGAAAATCATATAGGACAAATTCTTTGCCCCTTACTATTGCTACCCTTCTGATGCAGGAAAGTAAGACTTCTCAAGAAATGAGTCGAGTTCTTGGGTACAAATTGGATGAAGGATGCATGTATTATAATAATCGGCTATGTATTCCCAATGATGAGGGAATAAAGGGAAGAATTCTGAGAGAAGCCCATGATAGCCTGATAGCTGAACATCCAGGGTTTATAAAAACCTATATGTCTGTGAAGAAAAGCTTCTTCTGGCCAGGACTCAAAAAGGATGTACTTGATCATGTGCAGAAATGCTTAATGTGTCAAAGAGTCAAGGCAAAGAGAGTCAAGATGCCAGGGAAACTGCAGCCTCTAGACATTCCACAGGATGAAGTGGGAATGTATCGGTATGGACTTTGTCACTGGATTACCTTCAGTGCAATCAGGTTACAACTCCATTTTTGTGGTAGTTGACAGGCTAACCAAAGTTTCCCATCTGATTCCAGTGAAAGAAACATACACTGCAGTGAATGTTGCCAGAGTTTTCCTTAAAGAGATCTTCAGATTGCATGGCTTACCTAGGAGGATAGTAAGTGATAGAGATCCCAAATTCACATCAAAATTCTGGACTGCATTCTTCAAAGCAGTAGGAATTTTCTTGCATCTCTCAGCACAGCCTATCACCCCGAAACAGATGGCCAGACTGAAAGAATGAATCAGGTAATAGAAGATATTCTTCGGTCATGCTACGGCAGGGAACCCAAAAAGTGGTTAAGCCATTTGCATCATCTGGTCGAATTTGCTTACAACGCTTCTTATCATCGAAGCATTGGGATGAGTCCTTTCAAAGCTTTGTATGGACAAGATTGCCTTACACCGTTGACTTGGTTTGACCCATTGATCAGAGTCAAAGTGTCTAGACGAATGCTTGATGACATGGACCAGCAAATGCAATCAATCCGTAAAGATATAAAGGCAGCCCAAGATAGGCAAAAGCAGTATGCATATAAAAAGAGATCAGAGAGAGAGTTTGAAGAATCAGATATGGTCTTCATTTGAGTACGACCAAAAAGAAGTTTCTTATCCTTAGGGAAGTACAAGAAGCTCTCTCCCAGATACTGTGGGCCACATGCTGTTATAAAGAGAGTGGGCGATCTAGCTTATAAACTTCTTCTGCCTCCCCATCTCAAGGTACATAATGTATTCCATGTCAGTTTACTTAAGAAATATGTACCTAGCCCGAGTCACTTGCTTAATGATGAACAATTGATCTCTCCGAATTAAGGCCAGATGGTACTCCAACCTGAGGAAATCCTTGACGTTTGGGAGAAGATTCTCAGGAGCAGAGTCCTCATAGAATTTTTAGTAAAGTGGAAGTTCTTCCCTCTAGAAGACGCCACCTGGGAGAAAGAAGAAGAGTTGGCAAAAGATTACCCCACTTTGCGAGATGAGGACATCTCGCGTTTTTCAAGTGGGAGAGGATGTAAGATTCCTCCTCAGCTTGAATATTGAATAAGCTTTACTTTAATCCCCTATAATCATTCCCTCTTTCTAAATACAAGAAAATATTATTTTTCCTTGTTTTTGCCTAGTGAGATGAAAAATTCTAGAGAGTGGTAATTCAATATTGAGATATTTTTGGATATATAAATTCTATAAATATCAAAAATATATTTTCCTAAAACAAAAAATCAAAAGAAATTTTACAAGGTGCATTAGGAATCAATTAAAAATGATTTAAAAGACCTTAGCCACCTAAGGGTCAATATTTTCTATTTTTTAGATTATGGTCCAATTAAGGTTCCTATAGACCAATAAGATTAATCCAAGTGTTGGGATGAGATAAATCCAATGAATAAAAGAAAATACCCAAAAATGAGTAAATGCCCACATAAGATGAAGAGTTGACTGAGTACAAGATTTATTAGTTAAAATTTATGAAATATTACTTAAAAAAGAGATATTTTGGAGTAATCATACAATTTCAACACCTTGGTAAGGAAAGGGGGAGCCTTCAAGGAGGCGCCTATTTCACACATGTGAATGAGTTTTAAACTCAAAAATATTAAGATATTTTTATCTCTCCTCTCTCCTGGATCAAACCAAATCAAAAAGGGAGCCAAACTGGTCCAAATCTGTCCAAATTTAGCCAAACTGAAGCTAGAAAACCCAGAGCCTGAGCACCGTATGGTCAGCACCCTCTAGGATCCTTTACAGGTCACCCAGCGCTTCACTCATAGGCCGCTTCCTTGGTCCCTCATCCACCGTACCAAAAGCTTACCATTTAAATTGAACTGAGACTGGTCAAGACCTCGACCGATCTTGCTACGCGAGACGTCCTCCGTTGACTCTCTGTCAGCTGTTGCAACTTTATCAGGTAGGTCTCTACGACCACATTCTCAAGACAGTCAGAATGCTTCCCCTGCATTCTTGACATAAAACAGTCATTTACAAACAGTTCACAAATACAGTTTCTATAATGAACTCACATCTTTTCAGATTGTTCCACATCAATCCATATTACTTAATCCAAATCCAAATCATATGTGTATCCATTCTTGACCAGATACATCATTTTCTATCCCATCACATCTCGGATTCATTCACTTCACATAACATCCATTCCTATCTTTCTTAATTTACATTACATCTCATTCGTTCAGATCTTATATTATTCATTCACATTCTGATTCACATGACATCTCATCTCATCCATTCGCTCATATCGACTTCATATCCATTCACATTCATATTTGTATTCATTATTCCACCTACACATCCACATTCGTACATCCACATTCACATCTACATCCATGCATCCACATTCACATTCACACCCATATATCCATATCCACATTCCACATTCATACATCCATATCCACATTCCACATTCACACATCCATTTTCACATCTTCATTCATACATCCACATCCGCATCTACATCCATACATCCACATCCACATCCACATCCATACATCTATATCATACATTCACATCCGCGTTCACATTCATACATCCACATCCACATTCACATCCATACATCTATATCATACATTCACATCCGCGTTTACATTTATACATCCACATCCATACATCCACATCCACATCCATACATCTATATCATACATTCACATCCGTGTTCACATTCATACATCCACATCCATACATCCACATCCACATCCACATTCACATCCATACATCTATATCATACATTCACATCCGCATTCACATTCATACATCCACATCCATACATCCATATCCACATTCCACATTCATACATCTCCATCTATTCCTCGTTCATTTTCATCTATCTGATTCGTTTCACATCCTCATATCTATTTATAGAATACAAGAGAATTCTTATTTTTGATATAAGATTTCTTTACGCATCTATTTATGCATAAATTCCATTTTAAGGAGAATAACGCTTTCGAAATAAAAATCAATCTTTTATGCATCTTCCTATGCATAAATTCATTTGCAAAGGTTTACCTATGATGGTTATGTGGCACATCACTATGCATACATGGCAAAAGTTGTGCAGGTTGTAGAGCCCACATGCATTTATGAGGCTGTTGGAAATGTGTGTTGGGAGAAAGCTATGGATGAGGAGATGGATGCACTATATGAAAATGAGACTTGGGATTTAGTACAATTGTCTGAAGGCAAGAAAGCCATTGGATGCAAGTGGGTGTACAAAGTAAAACATAACAGTGATGGAAGCATAAGCAGGTACAAGGCTAGATTGGTAGCCAAAGGATATGCACAGACATATGGCATTGATTATGAGGAAACTTTCAGCCCAGTTGCCAAGATGGCAACAGTGAGAGTTGTGATAGCAGTGGTTGCGTCAAAGCAATGGTCTTTACATCAGATGGATGTAAAGAATGCATTCTTGCATGGGGATTTGCAAGAAGAGGTGTATATGTTGCAGCCACCTGGTTATGAGGATGTGAGTCACCCTGAGCATGTTTGCAGGTTGACGAAAGCCTTGTATGGCTTAAAACAAGCACAAGAGCATGGTCTGACAAGATTTCTGAATATCTTGTCACTATTGGCTTTCATGTAGCCAAGGCAGATTTCTCGCTGTATGTGAGACACAGTGATAGAGGAGTTGTGCTTGTTGTGTCATCTATGTAGATGACCTGATCGTTATGGGGGACCATGATGCAAAGATCTTTGATGTAAAGATCTTGCTTAGAGAGAAGTTTGAGATAAAGGATATGGGGGAGCTTAGATATTTCTTGGGCATTGAGGTGATAAGGTCACCACATGGTATTGGATTACTGCAGAGACAGTATGGCTTGGACATGTTGTCCAAGTATGGTATGGCAGGCTATAAGCCTATCTCAGTGCCATTGGATTAGAATGGCAAGTTGAGAGGAGAGATTTTGGAGGATCCTAGTATGTATAAGCACATAGTAGGAAGCTTGATCTACATGACGATCACCAGGCCATATTTGAGCTATGCTGTTGGGTTGGTGAGTCAGTTTATGCAGGTTGCTCGGAAGCAACATTTGGATGCATTGAGACGCGTACTGAGGTATGTGAGGTCTACTTTGCATTGTGGACTATTTTATGAAACTGGGACAGAGATATGTGTACCTAGGTACACAGATGCTAATTGGGCTAGTTGTATCTCAGAAAAAAGAAGATCTACTAGTGGCTTCATGTTTTCTTTGGGGAGTGCTGCTGTGACTTGGAGCAGCAAGAATCAGCCTAGGGTTGCTCCTACCCATATCCACATCTCATCACATCACATATCACATCTATCCCAATTTACATCACATCTCATTCACTCACATCCCGATTCACATGACATCGCATCTCATTCATTCACATCCCGATTCACATCATATCACATCTATTCACGTCCATCACATCCATTTACATCCATCACATCACATCACATTCATTCATATCCATCACATTCATTCATTCATATCCACCACATTCATTCTCATAACTATCCCATCACATACATTATATCCACATTATATCACATCACTTCTATCCACATCATATCACATTCATACACATCTCATGTCATTCATCCACATCCATCCAATCGTTCACATGTACGACTACTCACATCTACCCATACATTCATATCTATCACTTCACATTCACATATATTCATGTCACATCACATCTCTTTACATCACATCACATTCTTTCACATACACATCCACATCCATTCTTTCACATACATCCACATCCATTCTTTCACATACATCCACATCCATTCTTCACATACACATCCACATCCATTCTTCACATGCACAGTCACATCCATTTTGATCACATATCATCCACTCACATTCCATATCATTCATTTACATCCCGATTCACATCACATCACATCTCATTCATTCACATCCCGTTTCACATCACATTATATCTCATCCAATTCATTCATTCACATCTATCCTGATTCACATGTCATCACATCTCATTCATTCACATTCTGATTCACATCACATTACATCTCATCCATTCATTCACATCTATTTGATTCACATCGCATCTCATCACATCTATTCACATCACATATCATCACTTCTATTCACATCACATCTCATTTCTATGCAAGTTTTCAGTTTGATTTTCTTTTGAATACAAGGAGTATTTCTTGAATCAGTATCCCCAAAACTTCTTGATCGGAATTCTGAATTTCATACCAGAATTCCTCGAATTCTATAACCTTGATCCACAGATCAATTCGAAGGGTCTCTCAAACTTAGTTTCAGATTTGGCAGGAGTTTTGAGTGTATTTTTCTAAACTGGTTACACCTTCTTTCCTCAAAACTAACGAAAGAGTTTGGTCTTGGTCATAGTTTGATTCAAGTTCGAGTCGGATAAGATTCACATCCAAAAGACCAAAGTTTGATTCTTTTATCTCCAAATTTAACCTAAGTCTAGGCCTGAGGATCATAGTATTGACTTATTGCCTGGAAATTCTCCGCCTTGTAAAGCTCCCTATAGAGTCAACAATTTAGAGCAAAGAGAAATCCAAAGCCAAATAGAAGACTTGCTAGAGAGAGGCCTTATTCGACCTAGTAGTTCACCTTTTGGAGCTCCAGTACTTCTTGTTAAGAAGAAGAACGGAACTTACGGAATGTGTGTAGACTATCGTGCATTGAATAAGATTACTGTCAAGAACAGATATCCTATTCCTAGGGTAGATGATCTTCTTGATAAGCTTAGAGGATCAAAGGTCTTTAGCAAGATTGACCTAAAGTCTGGGTATCATCAAGTTCGTATGACTCAATCTGACATTTTCAAGACAGCTTTTAGAACCCAAACTGGTCATTATGAGTTTTTGGTTATGCCATTTGGTTTGACCAATGCTCCAGCTACTTTCAGCCGTATGATGAATCGTATATTCCTTAAGTTTTAAAGTTTTGTTATAGTGTTCTTTGATGACATTCTTGTTTTTAGCAAGGATCGACAAGAGCATGAACAACACTTGGAACAAGTGTTCAATCTTTTGAGAGAAAATGAGTTGTATGTTAATCCTGAAAAGAGTTCTTTCTTTCAAGAAGAGATTGAATACTTAGGTCATATAGTGTCGGCTGAAGGGATTCGTAGATCCTGAGAAAATTGATTGTATTGCTTCTTGGCCTACGCCTAGAAACATACATGATCTTAGATCTTTTCTTGGCTTGAGGGTAAACAATAAGAAGAGTTTAATTAATCTGTTAGTTAATCTTTCTAGGATTAAGAAAGGCTGGAATGTAAAGAAGAGAAGGGGGTGGCCTTTTCTTCAAAGGCATAGCATTTGAATTTAATTCAATCATCTGCAATTCATAAAAATCAAGAAAACCATAGATTTTTCATTAAAATTTATAAACAAAGTAAGAAAATTAGCTTACATGGAGCTTGTAAGCTCTCCTTTGGCTTGAGGGATTGAGGGTTCTACTATTGTTTGTAGCAATAGTGGCCAACAATTCACTTTGGAGAGGATTAGGCCAAAAACAATTGAATT
Organism: Cibotium barometz; assembly: GCF_041138505.1. Classification (NCBI taxonomy): domain Eukaryota; kingdom Viridiplantae; phylum Streptophyta; class Polypodiopsida; order Cyatheales; family Cibotiaceae; genus Cibotium; species Cibotium barometz. The sequence continues at coordinate 59,794,883 of NC_141055.1, forward strand.
ATTAAATTCAATGTAGATGGCTCAGGACAGGAGCAGAGTAACAGTGCATAAACACCATTAAGCTTTTACAAAGGGGGAGGCTTCTATTTATAGGAAAAAGTGAGCCTCTAACCAAGCAAACTGATTCTAGAGTTTTTCAGATCAGTTTGGTCAAAATTTGACCATTTTTGGGTCAGTTCAGCTTACTTTTTAGATCTAGTTTTGAAATAGGAGAGAGGAGAGATGAAAATATCTTATTTTATTGATTAAAAATTGGGAGTGATGATGAGAAAAGGCGCCTACTTCATGAGGGGAGATCCCCACACTGAGGTGTCAAAATTTAGTTTTTTTCATCTTATGTGAGCATTTACTCATTTTTGGGGGGTTTTTCTTTTATTCTTTAATTTATCTCCTCCCTACATTTGGATTAATCTTATTGGTCCATAGGAACCTTAATTGGACCATAATCCAAAAATTTTTGAAAATCTGGACCCTTAGGCTAAGGTCCTTTATACCTATTTTCAATTAATTCCAATTACACATTGGAAAGTTCTTTTTGAATTTTTGTTTCAGGGGAAACCATTTTAGACACTAGGAGGATTTTTATATCCAAAAATATCTCAATTTTGAATTACCTCCCTCTAGACATTTTCTCTCTCTCCAGGCCAAAATAAGGTAAAACAGGATCTTTCTTTTATTTCAGAGAGGGGAATAATTATAAGATTAAAAGGGGAGGTTCTTACACCTGCACACCTCAAAAGCTGGAGAGAGGAATCTTACAGATTGTTGGCTTATTGCTTTACCTAGTCAACACCCATCGAGATATCTCTTATGCTATGAGTGTTCTTAGCCAGTTCTCATCAACCCGCTCAAAGGTCTCATTGGTTGGCAACCTTGAGAGTTCTTTGTTATTTTTGAGGTACTTCAGATTATGGCATCACCTATTTGAGTGGTGCTGATTTGTTTGGTTTCACAGATTTTGATTGGGCAGGCTTTATTGATACTCGGAGGTCTACATATGGATATTGCTTCATGCATGGTACTGGATTGGTTTCTTGGTCTACAACTCTTGCTCTGCAGGCTTTTTCTCGACATTGAGCGCTTGTCTTCCTGCATGCTAGCGTTGACACGTTGCTTCACCACAAGTGAAGGGGATAAGGTTTACTTAAATCTTATTAAAATATTTTTTTAAAAAAAACTCGGTGTGAATGTCTTGTGCAAGAGGAGGTTCACATACAAAATATGCTAAACCTTGTCGCGTTACATAAAGAGTGGTCCTACCAAGAAGATAATATCCTTTGAACCATAAGTATTTTGATCTAAAATTAGAGGCAATTAGAATTTTTTAGGTTTCTTTCAAAAGCATAAGAAATCTGAAGCTTGGGAAGCAATATGGTGGATGAGCATATATGCTATATCTTTTGTTTTGGGAGTACCTCAATGTATTATCATTTGTGGGGTTTTCATTCATTCTGGAAGATGGAGTTTCCATTCCTTTTTCATGATGTGGGTTGGTTGTTTTCAATCAGGAATGAAGTTTAGAGCTCATATTTCGTAGGATTTCAAAAAATGGTGTTTGTGTGAAGAGTGATGGAGTACATTAGGATGGGTACCGAGTGAGGTAGTCTCTTGTGACTTTGGAGATGAAGTTTGAAGGAGTATTTTGGAGTTGAATAATGAAGTTTCTACTTTGATTTTGGTTTGTGGGGACGCTCACAAAGCTAGTGTGGGAGGAATGATGACACCCAATTTTGGTACCAATTTGGCATCGACAAAGAGGTTCTGCATCAATAAAACATTATCTTTTGTGCAAATACCTTGGCATTTATGCCTATTTTTTGTGCTCATTGTAATATCTTTAATCAAGTTGTAAGTGTCGACATAAAATAGCGCTTTGGCAAAAGTTTTAAAAGATTTAGTTTTAAGTTCCATTTGAATAGGGCCTACTTTCCAAAGGTTTTAAAAGTGATGTAATAGAAAACTTTACAAATCAATAAAATCAAGGAGGTTGAAAAACTTCTTCTTCTTGATCCCTCTCCCACACATAACTCGTTCCTTCTCTCCACTTCTTGTAGCAATCATGTGTCTCCTATCGTGGCTATTGCATTCCTATGCCCTTCTCTTGGTTAATTTTGGTGTAGTTGCCATCATCTGTGGGTATGCTCTACTAGGATTTCACTTCATTTATTTTTGTCAATCTACTTTGAGTGTTGTGCTTCTATCTATCTCTCCTTGCTTGCTGAATCTGTGTGTGTGTTGCGACCTTGATCTCCTCTCTAACAAAAGAAACTTCTTTATAGAGCAAATACTTTTATAATGTCAAAATTTACAAAAGGGGTTATACAAATTATAAAACTCCGTACATAGGGGGTTTCTTAGTTATCCTTAAAACGAATGTGATGATGAATTGGATTTTTACATAGGGATCATCTTGGTGGATCGAAAGCCCAAGAAAGGGTAATTCCATGAAGTGAAAATGTTAGGAGAATGAAGTGAAAAAAGGAAGATGAAGCCTTGTTTCTTTCCAAAAACAAAAAAACAAAAAAAAAACACTAGGTTTTCCAACTCCTTGATGGCTGCTACTCTTGCATATTATGAGAAAAAGCCCATACACTTGAAAGAAATATATCTTAGCCGTAAACGATATCTCATTGAGCATAATTCAAATAAAAATAGCACATAAATTCTCTTGTGCCAATGTATTCAAGGTCTTAACAAGCATGAAGCAAAAGCACTATGGGAAGAACTCTTATGGAGTGCTGTTGATAAGAGGAGTGTGTGAAAATATACGCAAAGTGATATTTTATCTAGCCCAGAAGGGTGTGATTTCTAGCATTTATTTGTCTTTTTCTGCTGGGCCGCCGACAGCTACCCCTAGCCGACCAGCACCCCTTCAACATATATATATTATATACAAAAAGCCTCATTATTCATAAAATCATCAGAAGATCATCATTTTTACTTATGTTTGCTGCTATCATCTGCAGCACTCTCTACATGCAACCATCGTCGGCCCACATCTCTGGATCTACAGCACTTGTGCTTATCATACTCTGGAGCAGTACTACACCTCTGCAGCTACCTACATTTACAGTACTTCAACGTTTTACATCTCCATCTTTGATTTAGGACAACAGCCCTCTCTGCTCATTCAACACCCACCGTGCTTCACCTCACATTAGAGTTACTTTGTAATGGATTTCATTCATTAGTATACACACACTCACTCATCTCTTCCATGTTATATTGATTTTCTCTAATCTCTCATACATCTGATCTTTTCGTCCTTTTACCCTCACATGGTATCAGAGCTATCATGAGAAAAAGGGGTCAAGATCTTGAGAGCTTTTCGGCATGGATCGTTACCCTTAATTCCAAAGGATCAGCTTGTTAATTCTTCGTATTCTCATTTAGACCACATGGAGGATGGGATTTCCTTAGAGAGCCCCATTCGTGGTATTTCATTGGAAGATAATTGTCCTATTTATACCTACTCACCCTCTACACCGTTGGCATCTCGTCCTTCTTCTCCAAGCTTACCAGATTTTCCTTCCAAAGGGCAATACATGCCTAGCGCCAGTGTGCCAATACTGGACCTTGGCATTCAACCTCATCTAGAGAATCCTATTGCTTAGTCTAGCCAATAGCCTGGACTATGATATGGGATTTTCTCTCGAGGAGGACAGGTACCACCATGGTCGTCGTCGAGAGTTCCATCGTCATCAACTCTGTCGTAGTCTGCATCAGGTTCGTATATGTACCTTTGAGTGCTTATGTTCCTAATTCTACCTGGGTGTCTTCTTTCGCAGGTTCAGCATATGGTACCATCAACTACCCCCCGATCCTTGGAATTATGTGAACCCGAATAGAGGAGGGTCTAGGAGCACAGTTCGCTCCCACTTTACTGGTGTTCCATGAGGTAACACTATTTTCTCTTCTGGTTCACCTTCTATTTCTACTCCTAATGTATTTTGGAATACTGCTCATTCACAAGCACAAAACCCTCCTACACCCAACCCATGTTTTTTCCTACTCGTGTTGGCATGCATCCATTACGGACCGCCACCCCACAGGGACCTGCATATGGGTTTTACCTATCATAGGGACCTCTTGGTACTTTGCCTTCATGCATTGTGTTTCCACCTAGCATACCAGGGTATCAAATAGTTTACCAACCCATCTCAAGCCCTGCATATGTGCCTCCTCAAGGTTTTGTGCCTCAGCTAGGTACTCCACCTGTGCAAAGTCCCCAACCTTATATTTCATCTTATGGAGTACCCTCCCCCGGTCCTAAACTTAGGTTGGGTATTAGTGGATTGTCTGGTGTTCCTCCTAACCCTCTACACTCCGAATATGGGTACCAACCATCGTGGACCCCCCCACCTCCTTTCTTTCATGTCTCTATGTCCAAAAATGCTTTCACAGAAAAGATTCATTTTAACGGGTCTAATTACACTACCTGGGCTAATCTTATGGAACAGGTTTTACCTCCCAAGGTTCCTAGAACCTGGTAAAGGGATTTGAACCAAAACCCCACCCCTCCCTAGCATCTCCTGAAGTCATCTGTGAAAAGAGGCAGGGGAGAAGAGAGCTTGAGCTCTTGCAAGCACACACACACTCACACAAACCCTAGAAGAGAACACATAAGGTGAGAGGCTAAAAATTCCTCTTCTTCTTCACACAACAAAAAAGGTCTACAAAGAAGATAAAGTGACAAGTGGTCCATAATGTAAAACACGCTAAGAGGAGTGGGTAGATGTGGACTAATCGGTGTAGTCCAGCTGTAGAATCTCTGGTGAAGATATGTTGGTGCCAACTACCAAACCCGCCAGTGATGTAAATGTCGAACGATCATGCAGGCGCCTCGTGAGTGTCAGCTCATGTTAAGCTTGACATCTCAACAATCCGTTATTGTTGGGAAGCTATAAATTCGACTTCCACAGTGGAGCTCATGCAAGGCCTTCTACCGGAGTTTCATTTACAACTCTAGTAGTTCCCCTACGTCTCTAACAGATAAGCACACATTGCAGCACATGATCGCACGGCGTCGCATTGATCTCAAGCATAAAATCCAAATTTTCTCTATCAAAGAGGGGGATGACCTGACCATCAAGGTTGCTGAATACCAGCACCTTAGCACGGAATATGCCATCACTGGCTCCGCCAAGTCGCAGGAAGACCAGGTTATCACTTTACTGAACAAGTTGCCACCTAGTTTCTTTGCTTTTGTCACAAAGACCATTAGTTTAGAACCTATGCCTAACCTATATGAGTGTGAGTGCCAACTCTTGCGCTTTGCTCGGTTGCATGACCAGTTTCATCCCAAGAAGTCCCCTTCTTCCTCCTCCTACACTCAAGAGGGTGTATACCACCTCTACTCGAAAAGGGTAGCAAGGAAAGGGGAAGAGCAACTCAGGTAATCAAGGCAAACCTCAAGGCAATAATACTCATCCCAAAAACCCTTCCTCAACACCCACTCCCCACCACTGGCAAAATATTCTCAAAAAGAATAGATTCTGCACTCATTGCCAAATACCTAGACGTGTTGATGATGAGTGTGTCATTAAAGCCAAGGAAAATAGAGGTAACAACCCTAACACCACTAACTCGAATCGGCAAAACAAGCAAGGTGGCAATAATTCCCCAAATTGGCAGTCAAGAAGGGATAATAATCTAGCACCTACTCTGCATGGTTCCCCACCAAGGAACCAACAACAAGGTAATGGTACGAATTGGCCTACATTCTCTCCATGGCGACCCATTGGTCAAGTTACTCAAGGTCCCCCCATTCAATCTCTTTTTCCACCCCAGAGGAGATGTCTGATTGGTCATCACTTACATCACATCATGGCTCCTTAAGTCTTCGTTCGTCAAGACATTGTCTTTGATGAGTGGGATTTACTTCGTCTTTCGCTGCCCATACCACCCCAACAAGAATCTCTAGTTGTGCCACATGAACCCAATCTGTCAACTAACTATTACTCTGTCTCTCTTGAGGAGCCTTCCTCCTCCCAACAGCCACCAAGGGACCCTTTACCCTGCTGGTACTAACAAACCATGCGTGACTCTAGCATGCTTCCTCATGATACGCCCTTGGACGGTCCTCACATCGGTCCACCAAGCTCACTCCTCGTGCCTGATTTTCCTTTGTTTTTCTATAAATTATGTGGCACTTGATGATCCAACATCATGGAAAGATGCTATCAAACTTCCATCCTGGAAACAGGCTATGGAACAAGAATTCGAAAGCATTGACCGTAATGGCACGTGGTCCCTTGTGGATCAACCTCGTCATAAGGTCACTGGAACTAAATGGATCTTTCGCACCAAATTTAAAGCCGATGGTACCTTGGACAAGTACAAAGCCCAGTTTGTTGTGCAAGGCTTTGCCCAAAAGGAAGGCATTGACTTCGATGAGACCTTCACACCCACTGCTCGAATGACGACAATCCGTCTTTTACTCAATCTGGCTGCTCACCACAAATGGCCAATCTACCAAATGGATGTTAGGAGTGCTTTTTTAAATGGCATTCTCAAGGAGGAAGTCTATGTTGACCAACCTTCGGGCTTCCCGCTCCCCGGGTGTGAGGACAAAGTCTTCCACCTGCATAAAGCTCTTCATGGGCTTAAGCAAGCCCCCTAAGCGTGGTATCATCGCATCGACAAATTTTTACATAGCCAAGGTTTTCAACCATCTCACTGTGATCCCAATATCTATATCCACACAGATCAGGGGATGGTTTGCTACCTAGTGTTATATGTCAATGACCTCATCATTTCACTGTGATCCCAATATCTATATCCACACAGATCAGGGGATGGTTTGCTACCTAGTGTTATATGTCAATGACCTCATCATTTCTAGTTCAAATCAAGCCAAATTGGCCAATATCATGGCATAGCTGAGAAGAACTTTTGAGATGGCTGATCTCAGTATTCTCTCATATTTCCTTGGCATGGAGATCACCCTCTCCATCCAGATTATTTATCATTTTTGTAATGGGCACATGAGTCAGTGAAAACCCCATGAGGGCACGGCTCATGTGAAAACCCACTGCATTGCATTTACCATCTTGCATTCCCTTTGCATAGAATTCTGTTTTGTGTGTTTGTTGGGACGCATGTGTGAATGAAAGCCCAAAAAATGGGCATTCATGCATGTGAAAACCTCTTGCATTGTGGCATTGATCCAGTACCGTCCAAACTCAAAAGCCTCTACACAAGTCGAAGAGCACATGTTCTACTTCCTCGACAACCCACCTTACCCAAAGCCAAATTCCCCTCATCTTCTCCCCTAGTCCCCTTTGGCCTGAGAGGGGGTGTGTGAAAATATACCCAAAGTGATATTTTATCTAGCCCAAAAGAGGGTGATTTTTGGCATTTATTTGTCTTTTTCTACTAGCCGACAACTATCCATGGCCGACTAGCACCCCTTCAACATATATATACAAAAGCCTCATTATTCATAAAATCATCAGAAGATCATCGTTTTTCCTTGCTGCTGCTATTGTTTCTGCTGTTGTCGGCACATCAACATCAACACATTGTTCATCCTTATTCTCTGTATGTTGCTATTGTTTCTGCTATACTGTCGATGCATCGACATCAATAATTTGCTCATCGTTGTACTTTTGCTGCTCTCAGCTTTTGCAAACGTATCACTCTCTACCTGTAGCCACCATCGTCGGCCCACATCTTTGTATTTGTAGCACTTGTGCTTCTCATACTCTGCAACAACCTACGTTTACAGTACTTCAACGTTTTACATCTCCATCTTTGATTTGGGACAGTAGCCCTCTCTACTACACATCGTAGGGACAACATCCCTCTCTGATCATTCGACACCAACCGTGCTTCACCTCATATCAAAGGGACTTTGTACTGGATTTCATTCATTAGTATACATACACACTCATCTCTTCCATGATGTATTGATTTGCTCTGATTCCTCATACATCCGATTTTTTCGTCCTTTTGCCCTCACAAGGAGAGGCTATGATGACTTGAGAGAGAGAGAGAGAGAGAGAGAGAGAGAGAGAGAGAGAGAGAGAGAGAGAGAGAGAGAGAGAATGGCACTACAAACACCAATAAATGTGTGAAGTTAAACTTTTTAACAACAATGACAAGGAATAAATAAAACCAAATCTGATATAAAACTTTGAGAAACAACCAATGAGGTTATAGCTCAAGTGGTAGAGATGCTTGTGTAGGACCATGAGGTCCTGCATTCAAAACTCCACATTCTCAGTGCTACTTCCACTGTTAGCACCCTTGAATTTGTTTCGCAGTGGGAACAGGGATCTCACATAAGCTTTCCTTTGGCTTGAGGGATTGAGGGTTCTACTCTTGTTTGAAGCAAGAGTGGCCACCAATTACTTTGAAGAGGATTAAGCCAAAAACAATTGAATTATCAAATTCAATGTAAATGGCTCTAGGTAGGAGTAGAGTAACAGTGCATAAACACCATTAAGCTTTTACAAAGGGGGAGGCTTTTATTTATAGGAAAAAGTGAGCCTTTAACCAAGCAAACGGATTCTAGAATTTTTCAAATCAGTTTGGTCAATTTTTGACCATTTTTAGGTCAGTTTAGCTTACTTTTTGGATCTAGTTGAAACAGGAGAGAGGAGAAATAAAAATATCTCATTATTTTTTAGTTTAAAACTCCCCCACACATGTGAAATAGGCGCCTCCTTCATGAGGGGAGATCCCCACACTGAGGTGTCAAAAATGCATCATTTCCTCTAAATAACTAATAAACCTTGTACTCAGTCAACTCTTCATCTTATGTGAGCATTTACTCATTTTTAGGGGTTTTTCTTTTATTGTTCAATCTATCTCCTCCCTACATTTGGATTAATCTTATTGGTCCATAAGAACCTTAATTGGAGCATAATTAAAAATTTTCTAAAAATCCGGACCCTTAGGCTAAGGTCCTTTTTACCTATTTTCAATTAATTCCAATTGCACATTGGAAAGTTCTTTTTGAAATTCTGTTTTAGGGAAAATCATTTTAGACACTAGGAGGATTTTTATATTAAAAAATATCATAATTTTGAATTACCTCGCTCTAGACATTTTCTCTCTCCAGGCCAAAATAGATAGAAACAAGATATGTTATTATTCTGGAAAGGGGATTGATTACAGGGGAGAAACTGAACATCTTGAGGGGCTGGGGAGGAATCTTACAAGGATGATGATCAGTAATATTATGATTTCTATTGAAGGATTGTTTTAAAGCCAATCGAATCTGTTATAAATGGCAATTTCATATTGGGCGTGTACGTGGTATGCCTACCTTAATTTTTGAGTGAATCGCCGGCTGGGGGGACCTGGGAACTCTTTTCCTCAGGACCCAGGTAAAACACAACCAAATCTTTATAAAGGAATCCCACCAATACAGTGGTCGGGTGGTTGGCTAACCTGGATCGGAGGATTCTTGTAAAACAATTAAGATGCGATTAGTTATGTTAGTTAGATTAAGTCATGAGAAGAACTTGTTCTGTGGGAGGGGATCAACAGGTTGTGCCTCATTAAAGGAGGAAAAAAGCGATGATTCCATGGACCAAGTGCAAGTCTCTTCTTGATCTGACCATGTCACTTCAGGTCAGTTTAACTAGTTAAGACTTTGACTCATTACCCGTTAGAAGATTTTCCCATGGCAGAATCCCTCATGCCTTTTCGAGCGAGGGGAGTTTTTTCGGGCTCGGTTTCGGAGGAACCAACCAGGCTAGTCTCTCATCCGGACATCTGCGGGGGCGAGGCCCCGAGTGTGGAACCCTGCCCCACACAGGAGGCCAACGCTGCTTCCGCCGCCCGCTGCCGCCCCCTCGGAGGGGGGTCTCACAATTGGTATCAGAGCTTTGTTCAAAGCTAATAATGACAAATGAATTCTTATCCAGAAAATTATAATAAATGCTCAGAAAGAGCATTTACATATTGTATTTTCATTCCATAAGCCTCATTAATGAATATTTTTAATCAAAGAATTTGATTTTATAGATGGTAGTTCCGCACTTATATGGTGTTCCTGACCTCACCCAGTCGCAAGACATGACTGCATTTGCCTTCGAGCATCTCATCTCTTCCGCTACAACTCGAATGAGCTGAGCCAGGCAGACTCGCAGGCCATTTTGAGGATCTATATTTTCCTAACCCAGTGGAGAGACAACAGCACAAGTGGTTTGTCGGGCAGTATGTCCACGCCTCTTACGACTAGCGTGCGATGCTGATGAAGAATCTCTCACTGACCATGATTCTGATGAAGCTAAAAGTGATACATGGTGTTATATTATATCACTCAATGGCTCAAAATTTCAGACTTTCCTGCCAAATCTACAGACTCCTTAGTCGATTTATTCCTAAGGAGAAGATAGTAGCTCCCTTGGCAGTAAGGGAACATTTGTATGAGGGCATGTCTATAGCCCAATACCATTGTCTTATGTGTCTCCTGAGGAGATTTTGACTTTTGGAGCTGAGCTGCTCTATGTACATATTGCAACCTTTCTATAAATAAAGAAATGTTTTGTGGAAAAATTCCCTATTGTATAAGTGATTGTTTATGGACGACGAACTGATAAAGCAAAATCTGTTACCAGACATATGTCATAGATCTCCAATAAGATAATTTATCTTGTTTAAGAAATTATTTTTCGAACCTCTTAAGTCTTAGGATCTCATGGAAGATATCAAAATAAAAATTTAATAATATATCATTTTTGGCAGAATCATGAGGCGAGAAAACCGTGGCCATCAGCCAGACCCTCTCTAGAGGAAGAGCTTGACCCCGACGTTTGCAAGTCTCTTCATCACACAGAACTCAGCCAGGACCCTTCAAAGGAGAAGGGGAGAACTTGGGCGAGGCTGTGGAGAAATGGGTGGAAGCTATGGAAGAATATTTTGATGTCACAGGCTACAATGAGCGGAGCAAAATGGCCCTTGCCAGGCTGAAAATAGTGGAAACAGGCAGGGTGGCATGGAGGAACAAAAAGTGACCAAACTGATCTGGAAAATTCTAGAATTGGTTTGCTTGGTTAGAGGCTCACTTTTTTCTATAAATAGAAGCCTCCCCCTTTGTAAAAGCTTAATGGTGTTTATGCACTGTTACTCTGCTTCTGTCCTAAGCCATTTAACACTGAATTTCTTGATAATTCAATTGTTTTTTGTCCTAATCCTCTCCAAGTGAATTTGGTGGCCACTCTTGCTACAAACAAGAGTAGAATCCTCAATCCCTCAAGCCAAAGGAAGCTTACAAGCTCCATATGTAAGCTTAATTCTTACTTATTGTGAAATTTTTAAATCTATGGTTTTCTCAAATTTAATGCTTTGTAAATGTTGAATTAAAATCTGATGCTATGCCTTGATGGAAAGGCCATCCCCTTCTCTTCTTTACAATTCAACCCTTCTCTTCTTTACAATTCAATCCTTCTCAATCCTAGATAGTTTAATTAAAAGATTGATTAAACTCTTTTCATTGTTTACTCTCTTGAGTTTTGAAAAATGGAGTAGATTAGAGATATTAGAATTAAAATTGGAGTAGATTAGAGATATTAGAATTCAAATTGGATTAATTCAAGTCATAAACTGAATGATAAAATTGAGAAATGGTCAGCCATACAAAGGAGGTTATGGCAAAATTTTCTTAAATTTTTTGGAACTAAAGTTTATCATTAGGTTATTCTAAAAGAATAATTCCCTCCGTTTGTGCATTCTAAAAGATTTATTTTTAGATTAAAAGTGTCATTCTCATTAAAATTGAATTTATGCATAGGAAGATGCATAAAAGATTTATTTTTATTTCAAAAGTGTCATTCTCATTAAAATTGAATTTATGCACAGGAAGATGCATAAAAGATTTAATTTTATTTTAAAAGTGTTATTTTTCTTAAAATTGAATTATACATAAATAGATGCGTAAAGAATCTTTATATCAAAAATTAGAATACTCTTAAATTCTATGTTTAAATTATGTGAATAGAAGTGATGAGAATGTGAGGTGAATAGATGTGATGAGATAAGATGTGAATCAAATAGATGATTGGATAGATGTGATGTGAATAGAAGTGATGAGAATATGAGGCGAAAAGATGTGATGAGATAAGATGTGAATCAGATAGATGATTGGATGGATAGGTGTGATGCGAATAGAGGTGATGAGATGTGAGGCGAATAAATGTGATGAGATAAGATGTGAATTAGATAGATGATTGGATGGATGGGTGTGATGTGAATTAGATAGATGATTGGATGGATGGGTGTGATGTGAATAGAGGTGATGAGATGTGAATAGAGGTGATGAGATGTGAGGTAAATAGATGTGATGAGATAAGATGTGAATCAGATAGATGATTGGATAGATGTGATGAGATAAGATGATTGGATAGATGTGATGAGATAAGATGTGAATCAGATAGATGATTAGATAGATGTGAATCAGATAGATGATTGGATAGATGTGATGTGAATAGAAGTAATGAGAATATGAGGTGAATAGATGTGATGAGATAAGATGTGAATTAGATAGATGATGATTGGATGGATGAATGTGATTGGAATTAGATAGATGCGAATAGATGGATGGATGTGATGTGAATAGAAGTGATGATAATATGAGGTGAATAGATGTGATGGGAATTAGATAGATGAGAAGAATGAATGGATGGATGTGGTGTGAATAGAGGTGATGATAATATGAGGTGAATAGATGTGAATCAGATAGATGATGAATGGATGGATGTGGTGTGAATAGAGGTGATGATAATATGAGGTGAATAGATGTGAATCAGATAGATGATGATTGGATGGATGGGTGTGATGTGAATCAGATAGATGATGATTGGATGGATGGATGTGATGTGAATCAGATAGATGATGATTGGATGGATGGATGTGATGTGAATTAGATAGATGTGAATGAATGGATGGATGGGTGTGATGTGAATAGAGGTGATGAGATGTGAGGTGAATAGATGTGAGATGTGATGTGAATCAAATAGATGGGAATGAATGAATGGATGGATGTGATGTGAATAGAGATGATATGGATGAGATGTGAGTGAATGTGATGTGGTCTGAATGGATGAGATGTGGATATGGGTAGATGCGAGTGGATGAGATCTGATGTGATGAGATGTGAATGAATGTGATGTGATGAGATGTGGATATGGATAGATGCGAGTGGATGAGATCTGATGAGGATAAATTGAGGAAAGATGTGATGAGATGTGGATATGGGTAGATGCGAGTGGATGAGATCTGATGAGGATGAATTGAGGAAAGATGTGATGAGATGAAAATGATGTGATTGGATGAGAATAGGAATACTTATGAAATGGTTGTGGAATTAATTAATGTGGTTTGATGTGAAGCACTGTGGAAAGACGAGAGTTCGTTATAGAAACTATATTTTTGAACTGTTTTTAAATGACTCTTTTATGTCAAGAATGCTGGAGAAGCATTTTGACCATCTTGTGAATGAGGTCGTGGAGACCTAATTTGATAAAGTTGCAACAGCTGACGGAGAGTCATTGGAGGACGTCTCGCGTAGCAAGGTCGGCCGAGGTCTTGACCAGCCTCAACGGATGAGTCCATGGCTCTTTTATATGGATCCGTTTTGGTTGATCTTGCTGATCTTCAACGGAGATTCCATTTTTTATATGTGAATATATTGCCGGTTACTATGAGCTAGGAACTATCGAAAAGGCCCCTGAGTGGATAGGTGGTGAGTGTTCTGGTTGCCAATGATGCCATAGGTACACCGATGAAGGAATGATTGGAAATAAGGATTCAACCGGAGATTTTGAGGATTATGATTAGTGACACAATGGTTTCATTAAAAGATTATTTTTTAAAGATAGCTAATTCTATCAAAAAGGAAATTTCATATTGGGTGTGTAAGTGTTGTGACTATTTTAAGTTTGCATGAATATCCGGCTTTGGGGCCTGGGAACTCTTTTCCCTGGTACCCCCGGGACAAAACCTAACCAAATTCTTAATTGGATCCCATCACTACAGTGGTTAGGCGGTTACCCATGGGACTGTAGGCTGGACTGATGGATCCCTAAATTGAGACTCAATTCTGTTATGGTACGATAGATGAAGTAAATCCCGGATAAAAATTGTTCTAGGAAAAGAATCAACGGCTGTGTCTCTCAATGAGGAAAAAAGCGTTGGTCTCTATGATCCAAGTGCAATCTTTTTCCTGATCTGACTATGGGACTTACGGGTTTGATCAGATCAATTCAGTTAGTTAAGGCTTTTGACTACGTTAGAGAAAAAATTTATCCTGGAGAAATCGCCCGTGCTTTCGAGGCAAGGGAAGTTTTTTCGGGTTCGTCGGTTTTGGAAGAACGGATGGATTAGTCTCTTGTTCGGATATCCGTGGGGGCAAGGTGAGTGTGGGACCCTACCCCGCGCAAGAAGTGCTACTTCCGCTGCTAGTACCCCTGAATTCATTGTGTGGTGGGGACAAGGATTTTATAGCTGGTATCAAAGAAAATTGGCTAATGAGGATCAATCGAGAAGCCAAAAATGTCAAAAATTTATGAAGAAGCAGTAAAAGATTGTAATTGCGTGATAAAATTCATACAAATTGTTATTCAGACTGAAATTCATAAATTAGTAATTGGGTCTTCAAATGGAAGTACCGCAATTGCATCGAATCCCTAACTTGCTTGAGGCCTAGACATGATGGTATTTACCTTATAATTCCAACGATCGTGACTCCTTGTATATACCTAGGGTATAATTGCAGCTCTTTACTGGCGTATATATACGAGTAAATCTAAGACTTGAAATTATAAGCATAAATGCTATCCAGATGATGAATTCGAATGTGGTTGATATGATTTCTAAATTCTGGTTGAGAACTGATGAGTTGATTTGGATTTTGATTTAAAAAAATGATTCCTAAATTTTGATTGAAATGTAATAAGCTGAGCAAAACCATAATGAGGATGAATGGGACGAGTCCCTGTGATGATGTTCATAAACTGGAATCACGTTAATGATTTCAGCAAATCACTATGAGATTAGTGGATTGTGCTGACAGATTGTTGCTGTTAACACTTGACCCAGTAGATCAAGTTAAGGGATGTCAAATTAAAAATCTGTATGATTGAAAATTCTCATGGAAGACTGTTCAGATAGAAAGTTCGGTCTAATGGACCATTATTGTGATAAGGATTTGAATGCTATAATCTGAGTGAATTGTTAATGATGAGTTATATATAAGGGATCTTTATCCCAGGATTCTATTGGGTTCACCAGACTATAAGGAACCTCAGAATCAGTTGGATCTTAAGGAAAAGAGTTATTCTCTAATTTTGCGAGATGAGGACATCTCGCGTTTTTTAAGTGGGGTAGGATGTAAGATTCCTCCCTCTAGCTTTTGAGGTGTATAGGTGTAAGAACCTCCCCTTTTGACCTTATAATTATTCCCCTCTCTGAAATAAAAGAAAGATCCTGTTTTGGCCTAGAGAGAGAAAATGTCTAGAGAGAGGTAATTCAAAATTGAGATATTTTCGGATATAAAAATCCTCCTAGTGTTTAAAATGATTACCCCTAAAACAGAAATTCAAAAAGAACTTTCCAATGTGCAATTGGAATTAATTGAAAATAGGTAAAAAGGACCTTATCCTGAGGGTCCAGATTTTTTTAAGAATTTTGGATTAAGGTTCCTATGGACCAATAAGATTAATCCAAATGTAGGGAGGAGATAAATTAAAGAGTAAAAGAAAATCCCCCAGAAATGAGTAAATACTCACATAAGATGAAGAGTTGACTAAGGACAATGTTTATTAGTTAAAAAAGAAGATATATTTAGAGGAAATGATGCATTTTTGACACCTCAGTGTGGGGAATTCCCCTCATGAAGGAGGCACCTATTTCACATGTGTGGATGAGTTTTAAACTCACAAATAATGAGATATTTTCATCTCTCCTGTTTCAACTAGATCCAAAAAGTAAGCTAAACTGACCTAAAAATGGTCAAAAAGTGACCAAACTGATCTCGAAAATTCTAGAATCAGTTTGCTTGGTTAGAGGCTCACTTTTTTCGATAAATAGAAGCCTCCCCCTTTGTAAAAGCTTAATGGTGTTTATGCACTGTTACTCTGCTTCTGTCCTGAGCCATTTAACATTGAATTTCTTGATAATTCAATTGTTTTTTGGCCTAATCCTCTCCAAGTGAATTTGGTGGCCACTCTTGCTGCAAACAAGAGTAGAACCCTCAATCCCTCAAGCTAAAGGAAGCTTACAAGCTCCATGTAAGCTTAATTCTTACTTATTGTGAATTTTTTAAATCTATGGTTTTCTCAAATTTAATGCTTTGTAAATGTTGAATTAAAATCTAATGCTATGCCTTGATGGAAAGGCCACATCCCCTTCTCTTCTTTACAATTCAACCCTTCTCAATCCTAGAAAGTTTAATTAAAAGATTGATTAAACTCTTTTTTGTCTACTCTCTTGATTTTTGGAAAATGGAGTAGATTAGAGATATTAGAATTCAAATTGGATTAATTCAAGTCATAAATTGAATGACAAAATTGAGAAACGGTCAGCCATACAAAGGAGGGTATGGCAAAATTTTCTTAAATTTTGTGGAACTAAAGTTTATCATTAGGTTAAATTGAATTTATGCATAGGAAGATGCATAAAAGATTTATTTTTATTTCAAAAGTGTCATTCTCATTAAAATTGAATTTATGCATAGGAAGATGCATAAAAGATTTATTTTTATTTCAAAAGTGTCATTCTCATTAAAATCGAATTTATGCATAGGAAGATGCATAAAGGATTTAATTTTATTTCAAAAGCGTTATTTTCCTTAAAATTGAATTATGCATAAATAGATGCGTAAAGAATCTTTATATCCAAAATTAGAATCCTCTTAAAATCTACGTTCAAATTCTGTGAATAGAAGTGATGAGAATGTGAGGTGAATAGATGTGATGAGATAAGATGTGAATCAAATAGATGATTGGATAGATATGATGTGATATAATAGAAGTGATGAGAATATGAATCAAATAGATGATTGGATTGATGTGATGTGATATAATAGAAGTGATGAGAATATGAGGCGAATAGATGTGATGAGATAAGATGTGAATCAGATAAATGATTGGATGGATGGGTGTGATGTGAATAGAGGTGATGAGATGTGAGGCGAATAGATGTGATGAGATAAGATGTGAATCAGATAGATGATTGGATGGTTGGGTGTGATGTGAATAGAGGTGATGAGATGTGAGGTGAATAGATATAATGAGATAAGATGTGAATCAGATAGATGATTGGATAGATGTGATGTGAATAGAAGTGATGAGAATATGAGGTGAATAGATGTGATGAGATAAGATGTGAATTAGATAGATGATGATTAAATGGATGGATGTGATGTGAATTAGATAGATGCGAATAGATGGATGGATGTGATGTGAATAGAAGTGATGAGAATATGAGGTGACTAGATATGATGAGATGTGATGGGAATTAGATAGATGAGAAGAATGGATGGATAGATGTGGTGTGAATAGAGGTGATGAGAATATGAGGTGAATAGATGTGATGAGATAAGATGTGAATCAGATAGATGATGATTGGATGGATGGATGTGATGTGAATTAGATAAATGTGAATGAATGGATGGATGGGTGTGATGTGAATAGAGGTGATGAGATGTGAGGTGAATAGATGAGATGTGATGTGAATCAGATAGATGGGAATGAATGAATGGATGGATGTGTTATGAATAGAGATGATGAGAATGTGAGGTGAATAGATGTGATGAGATGTCATGTGAATCAGATAGATGGGAATTAATGGATGGATGGATGTGATGTGAATAGAGGTGATGAGATGTGAGGTGAATAGATGTGAATCAGATAAATGTGAATATATGGATGAGATGTGATGTCATGTGAATCAGAATGTAAATGAATGATATGAGATGTGAGTGAATGTGTATTTTAAGAATGGATGTGAATGAGTATGTGAAGAATGGATGTGAATGAGTATGTGAAAGAATGGATAAGGATGTGTATGTGAAGAATGGATGTGAATGTGTATGAGAAGAATGGATGTGAATGAGTATGTGAAAGAATGGATGTGGATGTATGTGAAAGAATGGATATAGATGTGTATGTGAAAGAGTGTGATGTGATGTAAAGAGATGAGATGTGACATGAATATATGTGGATGTGAAGTGATAGATATGAATATATGGATAGATGCGAGTAGTCGTACATGTGAACGATTGGATGGATGTGGATGAATGAGATGAGATGTGTATGAATGAAATATGATGTGGATAGAAGTGATGTGATATAATGGTGATGAGAATGAATGTGATGGATATGAATGAAAGTGAATGTGATGGATATGAATGAATGTGATGTGATGGGATGTGAATTGGGATAGATGTGAATGAATGAGATGTGAGGTAAAATGAATGAGATGTGATGTGGTCTGAATGGATGATATGTGAATGAATGTGATGTGATGAGATGTGGATATGGGTAGATACGAGTGGATGAGATCTGATGTGAGGATAAATTGAGGAAAGATGTGATGAGATGAAAATGACGTGATTGGATGAGAACAGGAATACTTATGAAATGGTTGTGAAATAAATTAATGTGGTTTGATGTGGAGCAATGAGGAAAGACGAGAGTTTGTTATAGAAACTGCATTTTTGAACTGTTTTTAAATGACTCTTTTATGTCAAGAATGCTGGAGAAGCATTTTGACCGTCTTGTGAATGAGGCCGTGGAG
Source organism: Cibotium barometz (assembly GCF_041138505.1). Lineage (NCBI taxonomy): Eukaryota > Viridiplantae > Streptophyta > Polypodiopsida > Cyatheales > Cibotiaceae > Cibotium > Cibotium barometz. The sequence goes on from NC_141055.1 coordinate 59,813,633, forward strand.
ACCTAATCTGATAAAGTTGCAACAGCTGATGGAGACTCATTGGAGGACGTCTCGCATAGCAAGGTCGACCGAGGTCTTGACCAGCCTCGGGTTCGATTAAAATGGTGAGCTTCCGGTACGGTGGATGAGGGACCAAGGAAGCGGCCTATGAGTGAAGCGCTAGGTCACTTGCGAAGAAGGATCCTAGAGGGTGCTGACCATACAGTGCTCGGGCTCTGGGTCACCGACGATACCCACACGTGCATCGTGGAAGATATTGGAACAAGGAGTAAGAGTTGTTTCTGAATTGGGACATGGATCTAGTTGATTGACCTTGCTAGTCCTCAGCGGATGAGTCCATGGCTCTTTTATATGGATCCGTTGGTTGATCTTGCTGATCTTCAACGGAGATTCCATTTTTGATATGTGAATATATTGCCGGTTACTGTGAGCTAGGAACTATCGAAAAGGCCCCTGAGTGGATAGGTGGTGAGCGTTCTGGTTGCCAATGATACCATACGTACACCGATGAAGGAATGATTGGAAATAAGGATTCAACCAGAGATTTTGAGGATTATGATCAGTGACACAATGGTTTCATTAAAGATTATTTTGTAAAGATAGCTGATTCTGTGAAAAAGGCAATTTCATATTGGGTGTGTAAGTGGTGTGACTAGTTTTAAGTTTGCATGAATATCTAGCTAGGGGACCTAGGAACTCTTTTCCCTTGTACTCAAGACAAAACCTAACCAAATTCTTAATTGGATCCCATCACTACAGTGGTTGGGTGGTTGGCTAACCCAGGGGACTGGATGGGGTTGGACTGATGGATCCCTAAATTGAGACTCAGTTCTGTTATGGTACGATAGGTGAAGTAAATCCCGGACAAAAATTGTTCTATAGAAAAGAATCAACGGCTGTGCCTCCTCTCAATGAGGAAAAAAGCATTGGTCTCTATGATCCAAGTGCAATCTTTTTCTTGATCTGACTATGGGACTTACGAGTTTGGTCAGATCAGTTCAATTAGTTAAGGCTTTTGACTACGTTAGAGAAAAAATTTATCTTGGAGGAATCGCCCGTGCTTTTCGAGAAAGGAAAGTTTTTCTGGGTTTGGAAGAACCGATAAGTTAGTCTCTTGTCTGGATATCCGTGGGGCGAGGCCCCAAGTGTGGGACCCTACCCCGCGCAAGAAGTGCTACTTCCACTGCTCGCACCCCTGAATTCGTTGCGTGGTGGGGACACGGATCTTACAGTGGGTGGCAGATGCGCTCAATAGAAAAGCCTCCTTGCTTGCAATTACTGTGGTGTCAAATCCATTGATCAGTGAAGCAAAGGAGAAAATCATATAGGACAAATTCTTTGCCCCTTACTATTGCTACCCTTCTGATGCAGGAAAGTAAGACTTCTCAAGAAATGAGTCGAGTTCTTGGGTACAAATTGGATGAAGGATGCATGTATTATAATAATCGGCTATGTATTCCCAATGATGAGGGAATAAAGGGAAGAATTCTGAGAGAAGCCCATGATAGCCTGATAGCTGAACATCCAGGGTTTATAAAAACCTATATGTCTGTGAAGAAAAGCTTCTTCTGGCCAGGACTCAAAAAGGATGTACTTGATCATGTGCAGAAATGCTTAATGTGTCAAAGAGTCAAGGCAAAGAGAGTCAAGATGCCAGGGAAACTGCAGCCTCTAGACATTCCACAGGATGAAGTGGGAATGTATCGGTATGGACTTTGTCACTGGATTACCTTCAGTGCAATCAGGTTACAACTCCATTTTTGTGGTAGTTGACAGGCTAACCAAAGTTTCCCATCTGATTCCAGTGAAAGAAACATACACTGCAGTGAATGTTGCCAGAGTTTTCCTTAAAGAGATCTTCAGATTGCATGGCTTACCTAGGAGGATAGTAAGTGATAGAGATCCCAAATTCACATCAAAATTCTGGACTGCATTCTTCAAAGCAGTAGGAATTTTCTTGCATCTCTCAGCACAGCCTATCACCCCGAAACAGATGGCCAGACTGAAAGAATGAATCAGGTAATAGAAGATATTCTTCGGTCATGCTACGGCAGGGAACCCAAAAAGTGGTTAAGCCATTTGCATCATCTGGTCGAATTTGCTTACAACGCTTCTTATCATCGAAGCATTGGGATGAGTCCTTTCAAAGCTTTGTATGGACAAGATTGCCTTACACCGTTGACTTGGTTTGACCCATTGATCAGAGTCAAAGTGTCTAGACAAATGCTTGATGACATGGACCAGCAAATGCAATCAATCCGTAAAGATATAAAGGCAGCCCAAGATAGGCAAAAGCAGTATGCATATAAAAAGAGATCAGAGAGAGAGTTTGAAGAATCAGATATGGTCTTCATTTGAGTACGACCAAAAAGAAGTTTCTTATCCTTAGGGAAGTACAAGAAGCTCTCTCCCAGATACTGTGGGCCACATGCTGTTATAAAGAAAGTGGGCGATCTAGCTTATAAACTTCTTCTGCCTCCCCATCTCAAGGTACATAATGTATTCCATGTCAGTTTACTTAAGAAATATGTACCTAGCCCGAGTCACTTGCTTAATGATGAACAATTGATCTCTCCGAATTAAGGCCAGATGGTACTCCAACCTGAGGAAATCCTTGACGTTTGGGAGAAGATTCTCAGGAGCAGAGTCCTCATAGAATTTTTAGTAAAGTGGAAGTTCTTCCCTCTAGAAGACGCCACCTGGGAGAAAGAAGAAGAGTTGGCAAAAGATTACCCCACTTTGCGAGATGAGGACATCTCGCGTTTTTCAAGTGGGAGAGGATGTAAGATTCCTCCTCAGCTTGAATATTGAATAAGCTTTACTTTAATCCCCTATAATCATTCCCTCTTTCTAAATACAAGAAAATATTATTTTTCCTTGTTTTTGCCTAGTGAGATGAAAAATTCTAGAGAGTGGTAATTCAATATTGAGATATTTTTGGATATATCAATTAAGGTTCCTATAGACCAATAAGATTAATCCAAGTGTTGGGATGAGATAAATCCAATGAATAAAAGAAAATACCCAAAAATGAGTAAATGCCCACATAAGATGAAGAGTTGACTGAGTACAAGATTTATTAGTTAAAATTTATGAAATATTACTTAAAAAAGAGATATTTTGGAGTAATCATACAATTTCAACACCTTGGTAAGGAAAGGGGGAGCCTTCAAGGAGGCGCCTATTTCACACATGTGAATGAGTTTTAAACTCAAAAATATTAAGATATTTTTATCTCTCCTCTCTCCTGGATCAAACCAAATCAAAAAGGGAGCCAAACTGGTCCAAATCTGTCCAAATTTAGCCAAACTGAAGCTAGAAAACCCAGAGCCTGAGCACCGTATGGTCAGCACCCTCTAGGATCCTTTACAGGTCACCCAGCGCTTCACTCATAGGCCGCTTCCTTGGTCCCTCATCCACCGTACCAAAAGCTTACCATTTAAATTGAACTGAGACTGGTCAAGACCTCGACCGATCTTGCTACGCGAGACGTCCTCCGTTGACTCTCTGTCAGCTGTTGCAACTTTATCAGGTAGGTCTCTACGACCACATTCTCAAGACAGTCAGAATGCTTCCCCTGCATTCTTGACATAAAACAGTCATTTACAAACAGTTCACAAATACAGTTTCTATAATGAACTCACATCTTTTCAGATTGTTCCACATCAATCCATATTACTTAATCCAAATCCAAATCATATGTGTATCCATTCTTGACCAGATACATCATTTTCTATCCCATCACATCTCGGATTCATTCACTTCACATAACATCCATTCCTATCTTTCTTAATTTACATTACATCTCATTCGTTCAGATCTTATATTATTCATTCACATTCTGATTCACATGACATCTCATCTCATCCATTCGCTCATATCGACTTCATATCCATTCACATTCATATTTGTATTCATTATTCCACCTACACATCCACATTCGTACATCCACATTCACATCTACATCCATGCATCCACATTCACATTCACACCCATATATCCATATCCACATTCCACATTCATACATCCATATCCACATTCCACATTCACACATCCATTTTCACATCTTCATTCATACATCCACATCCGCATCTACATCCATACATCCACATCCACATCCACATCCATACATCTATATCATACATTCACATCCGCGTTCACATTCATACATCCACATCCACATTCACATCCATACATCTATATCATACATTCACATCCGCGTTTACATTTATACATCCACATCCATACATCCACATCCACATCCATACATCTATATCATACATTCACATCCGTGTTCACATTCATACATCCACATCCATACATCCACATCCACATCCACATTCACATCCATACATCTATATCATACATTCACATCCGCATTCACATTCATACATCCACATCCATACATCCATATCCACATTCCACATTCATACATCTCCATCTATTCCTCGTTCATTTTCATCTATCTGATTCGTTTCACATCCTCATATCTATTTATAGAATACAAGAGAATTCTTATTTTTGATATAAGATTTCTTTACGCATCTATTTATGCATAAATTCCATTTTAAGGAGAATAACGCTTTCGAAATAAAAATCAATCTTTTATGCATCTTCCTATGCATAAATTCATTTGCAAAGGTTTACCTATGATGGTTATGTGGCACATCACTATGCATACATGGCAAAAGTTGTGCAGGTTGTAGAGCCCACATGCATTTATGAGGCTGTTGGAAATGTGTGTTGGGAGAAAGCTATGGATGAGGAGATGGATGCACTATATGAAAATGAGACTTGGGATTTAGTACAATTGTCTGAAGGCAAGAAAGCCATTGGATGCAAGTGGGTGTACAAAGTAAAACATAACAGTGATGGAAGCATAAGCAGGTACAAGGCTAGATTGGTAGCCAAAGGATATGCACAGACATATGGCATTGATTATGAGGAAACTTTCAGCCCAGTTGCCAAGATGGCAACAGTGAGAGTTGTGATAGCAGTGGTTGCGTCAAAGCAATGGTCTTTACATCAGATGGATGTAAAGAATGCATTCTTGCATGGGGATTTGCAAGAAGAGGTGTATATGTTGCAGCCACCTGGTTATGAGGATGTGAGTCACCCTGAGCATGTTTGCAGGTTGACGAAAGCCTTGTATGGCTTAAAACAAGCACAAGAGCATGGTCTGACAAGATTTCTGAATATCTTGTCACTATTGGCTTTCATGTAGCCAAGGCAGATTTCTCGCTGTATGTGAGACACAGTGATAGAGGAGTTGTGCTTGTTGTGTCATCTATGTAGATGACCTGATCGTTATGGGGGACCATGATGCAAAGATCTTTGATGTAAAGATCTTGCTTAGAGAGAAGTTTGAGATAAAGGATATGGGGGAGCTTAGATATTTCTTGGGCATTGAGGTGATAAGGTCACCACATGGTATTGGATTACTGCAGAGACAGTATGGCTTGGACATGTTGTCCAAGTATGGTATGGCAGGCTATAAGCCTATCTCAGTGCCATTGGATTAGAATGGCAAGTTGAGAGGAGAGATTTTGGAGGATCCTAGTATGTATAAGCACATAGTAGGAAGCTTGATCTACATGATGATCACCAGGCCATATTTGAGCTATGCTGTTGGGTTGGTGAGTCAGTTTATGCAGGTTGCTCGGAAGCAACATTTGGATGCATTGAGACGCGTACTGAGGTATGTGAGGTCTACTTTGCATTGTGGACTATTTTATGAAACTGGGACAGAGATATGTGTACCTAGGTACACAGATGCTAATTGGGCTAGTTGTATCTCAGAAAAAAGAAGATCTACTAGTGGCTTCATGTTTTCTTTGGGGAGTGCTGCTGTGACTTGGAGCAGCAAGAATCAGCCTAGGGTTGCTCCTACCCATATCCACATCTCATCACATCACATATCACATCTATCCCAATTTACATCACATCTCATTCACTCACATCCCGATTCACATGACATCGCATCTCATTCATTCACATCCCGATTCACATCATATCACATCTATTCACGTCCATCACATCCATTTACATCCATCACATCACATCACATTCATTCATATCCATCACATTCATTCATTCATATCCACCACATTCATTCTCATAACTATCCCATCACATACATTATATCCACATTATATCACATCACTTCTATCCACATCATATCACATTCATACACATCTCATGTCATTCATCCACATCCATCCAATCGTTCACATGTACGACTACTCACATCTACCCATACATTCATATCTATCACTTCACATTCACATATATTCATGTCACATCACATCTCTTTACATCACATCACATTCTTTCACATACACATCCACATCCATTCTTTCACATACATCCACATCCATTCTTTCACATACATCCACATCCATTCTTCACATACACATCCACATCCATTCTTCACATGCACAGTCACATCCATTTTGATCACATATCATCCACTCACATTCCATATCATTCATTTACATCCCGATTCACATCACATCACATCTCATTCATTCACATCCCGTTTCACATCACATTATATCTCATCCAATTCATTCATTCACATCTATCCTGATTCACATGTCATCACATCTCATTCATTCACATTCTGATTCACATCACATTACATCTCATCCATTCATTCACATCTATTTGATTCACATCGCATCTCATCACATCTATTCACATCACATATCATCACTTCTATTCACATCACATCTCATTTCTATGCAAGTTTTCAGTTTGATTTTCTTTTGAATACAAGGAGTATTTTTTGAATCAGTATCCCCAAAACTTCTTGATCGGAATTCTGAATTTCATACCAGAATTCCTCGAATTCTATAACCTTGATCCACAGATCAATTCGAAGGGTCTCTCAAACTTAGTTTCAGATTTGGCAGGAGTTTTGAGTGTATTTTTCTAAACTGGTTACACCTTCTTTCCTCAAAACTAACGAAAGAGTTTGGTCTTGGTCATAGTTTGATTCAAGTTCGAGTCGGATAAGATTCACATCCAAAAGACCAAAGTTTGATTCTTTTATCTCCAAATTTAACCTAAGTCTAGGCCTGAGGATCATAGTATTGACTTATTGCCTGGAAATTCTCCGCCTTGTAAAGCTCCCTATAGAGTCAACAATTTAGAGCAAAGAGAAATCCAAAGCCAAATAGAAGACTTGCTAGAGAGAGGCCTTATTCGACCTAGTAGTTCACCTTTTGGAGCTCCAGTACTTCTTGTTAAGAAGAAGAACGGAACTTACGGAATGTGTGTAGACTATCGTGCATTGAATAAGATTACTGTCAAGAACAGATATCCTATTCCTAGGGTAGATGATCTTCTTGATAAGCTTAGAGGATCAAAGGTCTTTAGCAAGATTGACCTAAAGTCTGGGTATCATCAAGTTCGTATGACTCAATCTGACATTTTCAAGACAGCTTTTAGAACCCAAACTGGTCATTATGAGTTTTTGGTTATGCCATTTGGTTTGACCAATGCTCCAGCTACTTTCAGCCGTATGATGAATCGTATATTCCTTAAGTTTTAAAGTTTTGTTATAGTGTTCTTTGATGACATTCTTGTTTTTAGCAAGGATCGACAAGAGCATGAACAACACTTGGAACAAGTGTTCAATCTTTTGAGAGAAAATGAGTTGTATGTTAATCCTGAAAAGAGTTCTTTCTTTCAAGAAGAGATTGAATACTTAGGTCATATAGTGTCGGCTGAAGGGATTCGTAGATCCTAAGAAAATTGATTGTATTGCTTCTTGGCCTACGCCTAGAAACATACATGATCTTAGATCTTTTCTTGGCTTGAGGGTAAACAATAAGAAGAGTTTAATTAATCTGTTAGTTAATCTTTCTAGGATTAAGAAAGGCTGGAATGTAAAGAAGAGAAGGGGGTGGCCTTTTCTTCAAAGGCATAGCATTTGAATTTAATTCAATCATCTGCAATTCATAAAAATCAAGAAAACCATAGATTTTTCATTAAAATTTATAAACAAAGTAAGAAAATTAGCTTACATGGAGCTTGTAAGCTCTCCTTTGGCTTGAGGGATTGAGGGTTCTACTATTGTTTGTAGCAATAGTGGCCAACAATTCACTTTGGAGAGGATTAGGCCAAAAACAATTGAATTATTAAATTCAATGTAGATGGCTCAGGACAGGAGCAGAGTAACAGTGCATAAACACCATTAAGCTTTTACAAAGGGGGAGGCTTCTATTTATAGGAAAAAGTGAGCCTCTAACCAAGCAAACTGATTCTAGAGTTTTTCAGATCAGTTTGGTCAAAATTTGACCATTTTTGGGTCAGTTCAGCTTACTTTTTAGATCTAGTTTTGAAATAGGAGAGAGGAGAGATGAAAATATCTTATTTTATTGATTAAAAATTGGGAGTGATGATGAGAAAAGGCGCCTACTTCATGAGGGGAGATCCCCACACTGAGGTGTCAAAATTTAGTTTTTTTCATCTTATGTGAGCATTTACTCATTTTTGGGGGGTTTTTCTTTTATTCTTTAATTTATCTCCTCCCTACATTTGGATTAATCTTATTGGTCCATAGGAACCTTAATTGGACCATAATCCAAAAATTTTTGAAAATCTGGACCCTTAGGCTAAGGTCCTTTATACCTATTTTCAATTAATTCCAATTACACATTGGAAAGTTCTTTTTGAATTTTTGTTTCAGGGGAAACCATTTTAGACACTAGGAGGATTTTTATATCCAAAAATATCTCAATTTTGAATTACCTCCCTCTAGACATTTTCTCTCTCTCCAGGCCAAAATAAGGTAAAACAGGATCTTTCTTTTATTTCAGAGAGGGGAATAATTATAAGATTAAAAGGGGAGGTTCTTACACCTGCACACCTCAAAAGCTGGAGAGAGGAATCTTACAGATTGTTGGCTTATTGCTTTACCTAGTCAACACCCATCGAGATATCTCTTATGCTATGAGTGTTCTTAGCCAGTTCTCATCAACCCGCTCAAAGGTCTCATTGGTTGGCAACCTTGAGAGTTCTTTGTTATTTTTGAGGTACTTCAGATTATGGCATCACCTATTTGAGTGGTGCTGATTTGTTTGGTTTCACAGATTTTGATTGGGCAGGCTTTATTGATACTCGGAGGTCTACATATGGATATTGCTTCATGCATGGTACTGGATTGGTTTCTTGGTCTACAACTCTTGCTCTGCAGGCTTTTTCTCGACATTGAGCGCTTGTCTTCCTGCATGCTAGCGTTGACACGTTGCTTCACCACAAGTGAAGGGGATAAGGTTTACTTAAATCTTATTAAAATATTTTTTTAAAAAAAACTCGGTGTGAATGTCTTGTGCAAGAGGAGGTTCACATACAAAATATGCTAAACCTTGTCGCGTTACATAAAGAGTGGTCCTACCAAGAAGATAATATCCTTTGAACCATAAGTATTTTGATCTAAAATTAGAGGCAATTAGAATTTTTTAGGTTTCTTTCAAAAGCATAAGAAATCTGAAGCTTGGGAAGCAATATGGTGGATGAGCATATATGCTATATCTTTTGTTTTGGGAGTACCTCAATGTATTATCATTTGTGGGGTTTTCATTCATTCTGGAAGATGGAGTTTCCATTCCTTTTTCATGATGTGGGTTGGTTGTTTTCAATCAGGAATGAAGTTTAGAGCTCATATTTCGTAGGATTTCAAAAAATGGTGTTTGTGTGAAGAGTGATGGAGTACATTAGGATGGGTACCGAGTGAGGTAGTCTCTTGTGACTTTGGAGATGAAGTTTGAAGGAGTATTTTGGAGTTGAATAATGAAGTTTCTACTTTGATTTTGGTTTGTGGGGACGCTCACAAAGCTAGTGTGGGAGGAATGATGACACCCAATTTTGGTACCAATTTGGCATCGACAAAGAGGTTCTGCATCAATAAAACATTATCTTTTGTGCAAATACCTTGGCATTTATGCCTATTTTTTGTGCTCATTGTAATATCTTTAATCAAGTTGTAAGTGTCGACATAAAATAGCGCTTTGGCAAAAGTTTTAAAAGATTTAGTTTTAAGTTCCATTTGAATAGGGCCTACTTTCCAAAGGTTTTAAAAGTGATGTAATAGAAAACTTTACAAATCAATAAAATCAAGGAGGTTGAAAAACTTCTTCTTCTTGATCCCTCTCCCACACATAACTCGTTCCTTCTCTCCACTTCTTGTAGCAATCATGTGTCTCCTACCGTGGCTATTGCATTCCTATGCCCTTCTCTTGGTTAATTTTGGTGTAGTTGCCATCATCTGTGGGTATGCTCTACTAGGATTTCACTTCATTTATTTTTGTCAATCTACTTTGAGTGTTGTGCTTCTATCTATCTCTCCTTGCTTGCTGAATCTGTGTGTGTGTTGCGACCTTGATCTCCTCTCTAACAAAAGAAACTTCTTTATAGAGCAAATACTTTTATAATGTCAAAATTTACAAAAGGGGTTATACAAATTATAAAACTCCGTACATAGGGGGTTTCTTAGTTATCCTTAAAACGAATGTGATGATGAATTGGATTTTTACATAGGGATCATCTTGGTGGATCGAAAGCCCAAGAAAGGGTAATTCCATGAAGTGAAAATGTTAGGAGAATGAAGTGAAAAAAGGAAGATGAAGCCTTGTTTCTTTCCAAAAACAAAAAAACAAAAAAAAAACACTAGGTTTTCCAACTCCTTGATGGCTGCTACTCTTGCATATTATGAGAAAAAGCCCATACACTTGAAAGAAATATATCTTAGCCGTAAACGATATCTCATTGAGCATAATTCAAATAAAAATAGCACATAAATTCTCTTGTGCCAATGTATTCAAGGTCTTAACAAGCATGAAGCAAAAGCACTATGGGAAGAACTCTTATGGAGTGCTGTTGATAAGAGGAGTGTGTGAAAATATACGCAAAGTGATATTTTATCTAGCCCAGAAGGGTGTGATTTCTAGCATTTATTTGTCTTTTTCTGCTGGGCCGCCGACAGCTACCCCTAGCCGACCAGCACCCCTTCAACATATATATATTATATACAAAAAGCCTCATTATTCATAAAATCATCAGAAGATCATCATTTTTACTTATGTTTGCTGCTATCATCTGCAGCACTCTCTACATGCAACCATCGTCGGCCCACATCTCTGGATCTACAGCACTTGTGCTTATCATACTCTGGAGCAGTACTACACCTCTGCAGCTACCTACATTTACAGTACTTCAACGTTTTACATCTCCATCTTTGATTTAGGACAACAGCCCTCTCTGCTCATTCAACACCCACCGTGCTTCACCTCACATTAGAGTTACTTTGTAATGGATTTCATTCATTAGTATACACACACTCACTCATCTCTTCCATGTTATATTGATTTTCTCTAATCTCTCATACATCTGATCTTTTCGTCCTTTTACCCTCACATGGTATCAGAGCTATCATGAGAAAAAGGGGTCAAGATCTTGAGAGCTTTTCGGCATGGATCGTTACCCTTAATTCCAAAGGATCAGCTTGTTAATTCTTCGTATTCTCATTTAGACCACATGGAGGATGGGATTTCCTTAGAGAGCCCCATTCGTGGTATTTCATTGGAAGATAATTGTCCTATTTATACCTACTCACCCTCTACACCGTTGGCATCTCGTCCTTCTTCTCCAAGCTTACCAGATTTTCCTTCCAAAGGGCAATACATGCCTAGCGCCAGTGTGCCAATACTGGACCTTGGCATTCAACCTCATCTAGAGAATCCTATTGCTTAGTCTAGCCAATAGCCTGGACTATGATATGGGATTTTCTCTCGAGGAGGACAGGTACCACCATGGTCGTCGTCGAGAGTTCCATCGTCATCAACTCTGTCGTAGTCTGCATCAGGTTCGTATATGTACCTTTGAGTGCTTATGTTCCTAATTCTACCTGGGTGTCTTCTTTCGCAGGTTCAGCATATGGTACCATCAACTACCCCCCGATCCTTGGAATTATGTGAACCCGAATAGAGGAGGGTCTAGGAGCACAGTTCGCTCCCACTTTACTGGTGTTCCATGAGGTAACACTATTTTCTCTTCTGGTTCACCTTCTATTTCTACTCCTAATGTATTTTGGAATACTGCTCATTCACAAGCACAAAACCCTCCTACACCCAACCCATGTTTTTTCCTACTCGTGTTGGCATGCATCCATTACGGACCGCCACCCCACAGGGACCTGCATATGGGTTTTACCTATCATAGGGACCTCTTGGTACTTTGCCTTCATGCATTGTGTTTCCACCTAGCATACCAGGGTATCAAATAGTTTACCAACCCATCTCAAGCCCTGCATATGTGCCTCCTCAAGGTTTTGTGCCTCAGCTAGGTACTCCACCTGTGCAAAGTCCCCAACCTTATATTTCATCTTATGGAGTACCCTCCCCCGGTCCTAAACTTAGGTTGGGTATTAGTGGATTGTCTGGTGTTCCTCCTAACCCTCTACACTCCGAATATGGGTACCAACCATCGTGGACCCCCCCACCTCCTTTCTTTCATGTCTCTATGTCCAAAAATGCTTTCACAGAAAAGATTCATTTTAACGGGTCTAATTACACTACCTGGGCTAATCTTATGGAACAGGTTTTACCTCCCAAGGTTCCTAGAACCTGGTAAAGGGATTTGAACCAAAACCCCACCCCTCCCTAGCATCTCCTGAAGTCATCTGTGAAAAGAGGTAGGGGAGAAGAGAGCTTGAGCTCTTGCAAGCACACACACACTCACACAAACCCTAGAAGAGAACACATAAGGTGAGAGGCTAAAAATTCCTCTTCTTCTTCACACAACAAAAAAGGTCTACAAAGAAGATAAAGTGACAAGTGGTCCATAATGTAAAACACGCTAAGAGGAGTGGGTAGATGTGGACTAATCGGTGTAGTCCAGCTGTAGAATCTCTGGTGAAGATATGTTGGTGCCAGCTACCAAACCCGCCAGTGATGTAAATGTCGAACGATCATGCAGGCGCCTCGTGAGTGTCAGCTCATGTTAAGCTTGACATCTCAACAATCCGTTATTGTTGGGAAGCTATAAATTCGACTTCCACAGTGGAGCTCATGCAAGGCCTTCTACCGGAGTTTCATTTACAACTCTAGTAGTTCCCCTACGTCTCTAACAGATAAGCACACATTGCAGCACATGATCGCACGGCGTCGCATTGATCTCAAGCATAAAATCCAAATTTTCTCTATCAAAGAGGGGGATAACGTGACCATCAAGGTTGCTGAATACCAGCACCTTAGCACAGAATATGCCATCACTGGCTCCGCCAAGTCGCAGGAAGACCAGGTTATCACTTTACTGAACAAGTTGCCACCTAGTTTCTTTGCTTTTGTCACAAAGACCATTAGTTTAGAACCTATGCCTAACCTATATGAGTGTGAGTGCCAACTCTTGCGCTTTGCTCGGTTGCATGACCAGTTTCATCCCAAGAAGTCCCCTTCTTCCTCCTCCTACACTCAAGAGGGTGTATACCACCTCTACTCGAAAAGGGTAGCAAGGAAAGGGGAAGAGCAACTCAGGTAATCAAGGCAAACCTCAAGGCAATAATACTCATCCCAAAAACCCTTCCTCAACACCCACTCCCCACCACTGGCAAAATATTCTCAAAAAGAATAGATTCTGCACTCATTGCCAAATACCTAGACGTGTTGATGATGAGTGTGTCATTAAAGCCAAGGAAAATAGAGGTAACAACCCTAACACCACTAACTCGAATCGGCAAAACAAGCAAGGTGGCAATAATTCCCCAAATTGGCAGTCAAGAAGGGATAATAATCTAGCACCTACTCTGCATGGTTCCCCACCAAGGAACCAACAACAAGGTAATGGTACGAATTGGCCTACATTCTCTCCATGGCGACCCATTGGTCAAGTTACTCAAGGTCCCCCCATTCAATCTCTTTTTCCACCCCAGAGGAGATGTCTGATTGGTCATCACTTACATCACATCATGGCTCCTTAAGTCTTCGTTCGTCAAGACATTGTCTTTGATGAGTGGGATTTACTTCGTCTTTCGCTGCCCATACCACCCCAACAAGAATCTCTAGTTGTGCCACATGAACCCAATCTGTCAACTAACTATTACTCTGCCTCTCTTGAGGAGCCTTCCTCCTCCCAACAGCCACCAAGGGACCCTTTACCCTGCTGGTACTAACAAACCATGCGTGACTCTAGCATGCTTCCTCATGATACGCCCTTGGACGGTCCTCACATCGGTCCACCAAGCTCACTCCTCGTGCCTGATTTTCCTTTGTTTTTCTTGTTCATCCTTATTCTCTGTATGTTGCTATTGTTTCTGCTATACTGTCGATGCATCGACATCAATAATTTGCTCATCGTTGTACTTTTGCTGCTCTCAGCTTTTGCAAACGTATCACTCTCTACCTGTAGCCACCATCGTCGGCCCACATCTTTGTATTTGTAGCACTTGTGCTTCTCATACTCTGCAACAGCCTACGTTTACAGTACTTCAACGTTTTACATCTCCATCTTTGATTTGGGACAGCAGCCCTCTCTACTACACATCGTAGGGACAACATCCCTCTCTGATCATTCGACACCAACCGTGCTTCACCTCATATCAAAGGGACTTTGTACTGGATTTCATTCATTAGTATACATACACACTCATCTCTTCCATGATGTATTGATTTGCTCTGATTCCTCATACATCCGATTTTTTCGTCCTTTTGCCCTCACAAGGAGAGGCTATGATGACTTGAGAGAGAGAGAGAGAGAGAGAGAGAGAGAGAGAGAGAGAATGGCACTACAAACACCAATAAATGTGTGAAGTTAAACTTTTTAACAACAATGACAAGGAATAAATAAAACCAAATCTGATATAAAACTTTGAGAAACAACCAATGAGGTTATAGCTCAAGTGGTAGAGATGCTTGTGTAGGACCATGAGGTCCTGCATTCAAAACTCCACATGGTGCTTCGTCAGTGGAATCACCTACGGCCAGATAAAAAGCACCTACATGTGAATAAAAAGCACCTATACGGATGATGAAAAATGGTAACGAGAGAGAGAGAGAGAGAGAGAGAGAGAGAGAGAGAGAGAGAGAATGGCACTACAAACGCCAAAAAATACGTGCACTTAAATTTTTACAATAATGACAAGGAAAAAATTAGAACCAAATCAGATATAAAAACTTCAAGGAATAGCAAATGGGGTGATAGCTCAAGTGGTAGAGATGTTTGTGAAGGACCACAAGGTCCTATGTTCAAAAACCCGCATGGTGCTTCCTCAGTGGCATCACCTACGAGCATATAAAAAGCGCCTACTACAGGCAATGAAAAAATGGTAACTAATAGAGAGAGAGAGAGAGAGAGAGAGAGAGAGAGAGAGAGAGAGAGAATGGCTCTACAAACGCATACAATTAAACTTTTTAACAACAATGACAAGGAAAAGATAGAACCAAATCCGATATAAGAACTTCAAGGAACATCCAATGAGGTGATAGCTCAAGTGGTAGAGATGCTTGTCCAGGACCAGGAGGGCCTCGGTTCAAAAGCCCACATGGTGCTTTCTCTGTGGCATCACTCACGAGCAGATAAAAAGTGCCTATGGGCGAATAAAAAGCACCTATATGGGCAATGAAAAAATGGTAACTATAGTATCTTGGGCGTAAGGCGAGTCAAAAAAACAAACTTTGAGAAACAAATTGCTAGATGGGTGAATAAAATAATGCATATCCAAGCTAAGAAGCTCTCAAGCAATGCGAAAATGTCCTTTATCGTATTTTAATGGCTATGATAAAAATTTGATTGGCATTAAAATCAAAGAGTGAGATATTGGCAATTTTAGTTCTACAATCAATTATTATGAGAACTTTTGATCAAAAAACTTAACCAAGGTCAAAATTTGTGGGGGAGCGAAAACTACATTGCTTCATTGTCCTCAACCAGTGTTTGGGAAATCTTCTTTTAGGAAATATACACAAGAGTGTTTCACCAAGCTAAAACAGCTTGGTGCCAAAAAGAGGAACCGAGCAACTAGAATACAAATTTCTCCCAAAAACATTTGGCACCTCATCCAAATTGCCATTTTACTAGAGCATTTAGTTGGTTTTTCAATGCATTGCCATAATTTGAAGGAGGGAGGGGAGACCAGCTTGATTTTTGATGGGCACCCTTGCCCTCCAAAATTGACGGGGGTTGGTGAAATATAGAGTTGTTTTTGTATTATAGTGCAATTTTTGGATGGGCATTTAAAAAATTTACAAGTATTTAAAAGCCAAAATGCTTAAAAAAGGCCCTTCAAAAAGCAACTATTTGTGGGCGGGGGCGGGGGGAAACATGAAGTTGGGTGGGTATGAAAATTTGATATTTGGGCTAAAATAAAAGCACGAAAGGCTACAATCACCATCATTGCTCAAACTTCTTTCCGGTGGTCTCCACTCTTCCCATGGATGCAATCACATTCCGCTCTGGCGGGTAGGAGGAAAAAGGGCTTAGTAGTAGAGCACCACTACTACTTCAAATCTACCCCACATGCAGTTCACCTGTCGTAGTCTGATTAAAAGTATAAAGGCTACATGTACCTCACATGGGCCCTCACCACCTCCATTTCACTCCTCTCGTGTCAGGAGACTTGACAAGCAACCAAGCTTCTAATGTTCTAACCAAATTTTCATTGCAAGCACATGGATATGCCCTGAATCCCGCACCACCCTCCTTTAAAAGCATTAACACAACACCTATTACAGAAATCTATTACAGAATATCAACCGAAGAAAACTGCCTAAGAGTTTTGCCCACAAATTCGCAGCATGTGTTCGAAACTTTGATACAAACATTGCTGCGAGCATATATCATTTGAGTTACAAATTTTGGCCAAAGTCCTTCACAACAATTCAGCATAATTTCCCTCCATACAAGCTATATAGTAAGGAGGGCAACTTCCCCTCAATATCCATATCAAAACGGTAGGGACAGCCTTCCCTCAGAACCTTGTGGATTATCCATATCAACACACGAACACTCTGGCTGCACCACGTCGAAAAGATGGAAACCCTAGCTCACTGCCGCACTGCAGCACATCAGAACTTCAGAAAGAAGCCCTAGCTTATGACATGTCTGTGCTGCAGCATCGCAGAAAGAAATCTTAATTTATGGCTACGTTTTGCACCTTGAAATACGGAACCCTGTTTTATGAATAAGGTACGTAAAGTTCGGAGGAGGAGGAGGAGGAGGAGGAGGATCAGATCCAGAGGCCATGATTCAACTGCCATAGCTTCTCTCCAGCCTTTCGATGTAAGGATCCACCTGCCGCACCTTCATCTTCTGATAGAAATTTCCGATGAAGGCGTCTGCTCTCTGGTCGACATCTCTGTCTTCGCCATAGCCATTCCGAGCTTGAACCACCACAGGTGCAGATGGGAGTTTTCTTATGTCGGAGGTCATTGTGTTCTCGTTGGGGACCTGCGTAAGAGCGGGCCGGAGTGCCTTAACAAGGGGTTTGTCTGGGTAGTTCAGTCCAAACCTAGGGCTAGGGCTAGGGCTAGGGCTAGGGCTAGGGCTAGGGCTGGGGATAGGGTTAGGGTTAGGTTTAGGTTTATGGTTAGGGTTTCCTCTCTCAGAGATGCTTCTGCCTAGACCGGGGTAAGAGGCCCGATCTCTCCTATCTGTAGAAGATGAAGACGAAGATGAAGAACGCTTCATTCTTGTCTTCCTGCGAGTCACCACGTTGCCCTCGCCAAAGAAAGAACTGAAGACCTCAGGGTAAAGGGCCTCTCCTTCTTCTTCTCCATCTTCTTCCCTGCCGTTCTTGCACTCTTCTTCACTTTCTTCATCATCTACTCTGTGCTGCGTGCCCCCTGGTCTCTGTACCACAAAGCCAGAAGTGAAGGCCAGCGCACAGACCACCGCATTCATGAGTAGGAAGAGCACTGGAGGGGTCATCCAGGCATTGAAACCCGCCCACACCTTCAGAAACGTGCCAATGCACGTGAAGAGAAGGTCTGGATAGAGGTACAAAGAGGCCAAGGAGACAGAGATGGTGCACGACAGCAATAGCACAGCTCTGATGCCGCCGCTGTGCACAGCCATAGCAGTAGCGCTAGCTCGCTGCTGAAGGCGAGGATGAAGAAGAGAATTGTGCAGAGAATGGGCAAATGGCGATGATGATGATTAAGATGAAATAGAGGGAACAGGTAAATGCCTTTCCCATGCTTTGCAGAATTCGCATGACTTTACACACGTTACCTTTTGTGGCCAAGCTTGCAATATACGCTTTAGGGCCGCTCCTAATAAGGGGCTTTACATGTGGAACTGGATTTTTTTGAGCTTGGGCGGCGGACAGAAATATATATTCGGGATTCACTTCCTTTTTTTTAAAAAAAAATTGGGGGAAGGGCTTGTTTTCTTTCTTGTTAAGATTGAATACAAAGTTTATAACTTCCTAAAATTTTGTAGTTAAAAGTTTTATGATTTGTTGAGAAAAATGTTCTTAGTAGAATTTGGGCCTTCAAACGTTGAAGGCCAGACATGATTTAATGCTTGCACAAGAAGGTCAATATCAACAAGAAGATGTTAACCCAACAAGAAGGTCGACAAGTGTCCAGGGTAGCATCATACCAAATTTCAGGTCAAGTGCCTAAAAATACCAGGTGGTGGTGGGGAGGCTGGGCCGATTAATGGTAAAAGAAACAACAAGAATTCATCTTTCCATTTACCAAATTTGATTGACATTGTATCACTTGCCAAAAAGAATAATTTTCAAAAATAGCAACACATGGAATACTAGGGGCAACTCATAGACAAAGTCTGGGCAAGGCCTAAATGCAACAACAAGGAGACACAAGCTTATGGGTGCTACCTGTTGACATGTGTTCACACCATAAAACCATCACAGTTACAATGGATTGGGCATCTACATCGGTCAAAGACAGGTAACTAGACTATTGTATTATGGGAAGTCCAACTGGCTTGGTCCATCAATTGGGGGGTAATGATTAGCATTAGAAGCTATGACAGAACTAGGGTATGCCTAAAAATGTGCCTATGCTTAATTATTTTTATAAAAAATCAAGGTTACAGAGAGTTAAAACTAAGGTGTAAGAGAGTGTTTCAACACATTAGCCACATCCATGCGAGTCAATGGAGTCAAAAGTCAAAAAGGGAAGGAATCAACAAAAGTACCAAAGATGGAAAAAGCACCTAATTCATGGACGGTGTTAACCACCGGATTGGTTAACATGCGGTTCCACCTACTCGAACGGGCACTTATCCTTTTGTAAGATGACATTGGAATATATAAAGCAGCCTTACCTTATGCTTAATGTCAAACAGAGAAAGTCTAAGGACTTCGTGTACATACTTGCTTAAGACTAGTGATAGAGGGTGGAGCATTTTTAAGTTTGGTCGGCCTTGTAAGAAAACTAATCACTCATATGTAAGTAATTTTTTACCATAAGCAATACACAATCGTTCCCTTGTAATAGAATACTTGTGAGCTCATCTTCTCTACTCTTGCTTGCTTCTATGTTATTGGATTCATGTATGCTTGCTTCTATGTTATTGGATTCATGTATGCTTGCTTGAATAGGTTTGTTTGTAGGTTTCCTCTTCCATTAGTTTGAATAGGTTTGTTTGTAGGTTTTCCTCTTCCATTAGCTTCTTTTTACCCCACCTTTTGTGAGAGAGAACCATCGTGAAGGACCATCTCTATTTGCCTCCATCTAGGTGAAAGGAGCTCTTCCTTTACCCCATCAGGTAAAGGATCATTTTGGTGTGACAAAAACGGAGTGAGGATGCGACAGATGAGCTAGCGAGCTAGCGCACCCACATCGAAAGTTACATTCATGGCTCAAAGGCAAGGCCCAGAGACCGGGTCTCATACATGGGGGGGGGGGGGGGCAAATTGGACCCAATATGGTATTTATGTATATGCTTTATTTTCTTATTTGAAGTGAAAATTTGATTATTTTTTATTTCAATATTCATCATTGCGCAGCAGATTAGGAGGTCACACTCTAAAAAACATAGAGTTTTGAAGTCTTGGATGTGTTAGTTTTAGCTTTTGATTTTGTTTTGAAGTTTATTTGCACTAGGACATTCTATTTTCATATCTTTGAAGGAGAAAACCCTAGTTTCTTGATGCTTTGAATGATTTTGGAGCCCATGAGACTTTGATCTTGTTACATTAAGCTAAGGATTATGGTAACCACACTGGTTAACATCATTTTCAGGCGTGGTTACACTTCTTGTAACTCATTATTATGTAACTATGCTAAGCTAAGTGCTTGATGTAGAAGATATATCGGATGATTGAGCTTACGACTTATGTAATTGTGAGACCCCTCTGCCCCCTGTGCGCATCGGATTCCCGGTTGCTTGCAGCGGAAGTAACTTCCTCTTGCGCGCAGTAGGGTTTCCCACTCATGGCCTCACCCTCGAATGTCCGGATACGAGACTAATCTGGTGGTCATTCCGAAACCGAAACCGGGAAAATTTCCCTTGCCCGGAAAACGGGGACGATTCCACCTTTTTGATTTTCTTGACGAATTTTCTAACGGGCTCAAGAGATTAAACTATCCTTCACCTGATTAAACCAGATAGAAGGAAAACTATCACTGACTTAATTTGAAGAAATCAACGCTTTTTCCTAATCGAAATCAGGCACAGCCGTTAATCTAATCATCTGGGAGAATCAATGCTTTTTTCCTAACCGAAATCAAGCACAGTTGTTAATCTACTCATTTGAGAAATTCTTCAGGGTTTTATTTAACTACTCGAATTCTAAGCGTATTCCTATTATTTTAATTTAATTATTAAAACTCCGCTGATTCCAACCTACCCCATTCGGCTCATGGATTAGCCACCACCCAACCACTGGAATCGGTAGAACCAGACAATTACTCACCCACCCATAATTGAATGCCTTTCTTAACTTTTGCTTTCGAATACAAATACGCACACACTCCTCTTTAAAACTGTAACATATAAAATAATCCATTGACAAACAGTTATTGGTTATAGATATCATAACTCAAAATTTCCATCCAGTCCCTTGTTTCTCAAAAAACAATATCACTCTGGACTCTCCGTTGAGACCCACTGGTCAGCAACGAGATCCAGTAAAACAGATTATAATAATCATTTTATCCATCATACATATCTTCCACGACATACGCATGGGTGTCCTAGGCACACCGCGAGCCCATGCATCGCCTGGTGAGAACCCTCCAGGATCCTCCTTAGGTGTCCTAGCACTTCACTCACGGACCGCTTCGTCGTCCCTCGCCCATCGTGCTACCGGAAGCACACCATTTTTCAACCATACCGAGGCTGGTCAAGTTTTGCAGGCTTTGCCGCGTGAGCCATCCTTTGAACACTCCTCGTCAGCTGTTGCAACCGAACTTCCCTTAGAAAAACATATACCAAATGCTCCCTCTCCCCAGCATTCTGGCGTAAGACAGTCCTTTAAGAAAACAAGGTTTCTATGCAAGTTTTCAGTTTGATTTTCTTTTGAATACAATGAGTATTTCTTGAATTAGTATCCCCAAAACTTCTTGAACGGAATTTTGAATTTATGCATCTTTCTATGCATAAAAATTAAATTTAATAAGAATAACACTTTTATAATTAAAAAAATTCCTTTATGCATCTTTCTATGCATAAAAATCAATTTTAATAAGAATAACACTTTTGTAATAAAAAAATTCCTTTATGCATCTTTCTATGCATAAAAATCAATTTCAATGGGAATAACACTTTTATAATTAAAAAAATTCCATTATGCATCTTTCTATGCATAGAAATTAAATTTCATAAGAATAACACTTTTATAATCAAAGAAATTCCTTTATGCATCTTTGTATGCATAAAAATCAATTTTAATAAGAATAACACTTTTGTAATTAAAAAAATTCGTTTATGCATCTTTCTATGCATAAAAATCAATTTCAATGGGAATAACACTTTTATAATAATAAAAAATTCCATTATGCATCTTTCTATGCATAAAAATTAATTTTAATAAGAATAACACTTTTGTAATTAAAAAATTTTCTTTATGCATCTTTCTATGCATGAAAATCAATTTCAATGGGAATAACCCTTTTATAATAAAAAAGTTTCAATTATGCATCTTTCTATGCATAGAAATTAAATTTAATAAGAATAACAGTTGTATAATAAAAAAATTCCTTTATGCATCTTTCTATAAATAGAAATCAATTTTAATAATTAAAATTAGTGATATCCATGCATATTCATAGGTGAAAATGTACATGGAGTAATTAGAATATTTCTTTTAGATGCAAAAATGGTGGGAATTACTCTTTTGGAATAATATAAAAACAAACTTTCTTTTCCACAAAATTTTGGAAAATTTTGCCATAACCTCCTTTGTATGGCTGACCATTTCTGGAAAATTTTGCCATAACCTCCTTTGTATGGCTGACCATTTCTCATTTTTATCATACTGTATTTAACTTAAACTAACCCAAATTAGATTTATAGAACTCTAATCTACATAATTTTTTAAATTAAAGAGAGTAAACAATAAGAAGAATTTAATTAATCCCTTATTTAATCTTTCTAGGATTAAGAAAGGCTGGAACGTAAAGAAGAGAAGGGGGTAGCCTTTTCATCAAGGCATAGCATTTGAATTCAATTAACTGCAAAACATAAAAATCAAGAAAACCATATATTTAAAATTTATAAATAAGTAAGAAAATTAGCTTACATGAAGCTTGTAAGCTCTCCTTTGGCTTGAGGGATTGAGGGTTCTACTCTTGTTTGAAGCAAGAGTGGCCACCAATTCACTTTAAGGAGGATTAGGCCAAAAATAATTGAATTATTAAGAAATTCAATGTAGATGGCTTAGGACAGGAATAGAGTAACAGTGCATAAACACTATTAAGCTTTTACAAAGGGGGAGGCTTCTATTTATAGGAAAAAGTGAGCCTCTAACCAAGCAAACTGATTCTAGAATTTTCCAGATCAGTTTGGTCAATTTTTGACCATTTTTGGGTCAGTTCAGCTTACTTTTTGGATCTAGTTTTGAAATAGGAGAGAGGAGAGATGAAATATCTCATTTTATTGAATTAAAATTGGGGGTAATGATGAGAAAAAAGGCGCCTACTTCATGAGGGGAGATCCCCACTCTGAGGTGTCAAAATTCAGTTTTTTTACTCTTTTCTTTGGTCCTTAGTCCACTCTTCATCTTATGTGAGCATTTACTCATTTTTGGGAGGTTTTTCTTTTATTCTTCAATTTATCTCCTCCCTACATTTGGATTAATCTTATTGGTCCATAAGAACCTTAATCCAAAATTTTTAGAAAATCTGGACCCTTAGGCTAAGGTCTTTTGTGCACATTATAATTTATTTCTAATGAACCTTAGGAATTTCTTTTTAAACTTCTGTTTTGGGGGAATTTATTTTAATAAGAAGGGATTATTCTCCATCCAAAGATATCAAAAAACTAAATTATCTCTCTCTAGGCCAAAACAGGTAGAAACAAGATCTTTTATATTTCTGAAAAGGGGATTGATTAGAAGGGAAGAAACTGGACATCTTGAGAGCTGGGGAGGAATCTTACATCCTCTCCCACTTGAAAAATGTGAGATGTCCTCATCTCGCAAACTAGGGGTAATCCCGCATCAGTTCGGCTTCTTTCTCCTAGGTGGTGTCTTCAAAAGGATAGAACTTCCATTTGACTAATAATTCTCTCAGAATTCTGTTTCTGAGAACCTTCTCTCGAACGTCAAGGATTTCTTCAGTTTGGAGTTCCATCTGCCCTTGGGTTGAAGAAGTTAAGAGTTCATCATTAAGCACATGATTCGGGCTCGGTACATACTTCTTAAGTAGGCTGACATGAAATACATTATGTACTTTGAGATGAGGAGGCAAAAGAAGTTCATGGCTAAGTCACCTACTTTTCTTGTAATCAAATATGGCCCATAGTATCTGGGGGATAACTTCTTGTACTTCCCATGGAGAACTTCTTTTGGGGCGTACTCGAATGAAGACCATATCTGCTTCTTCGAATTTTCTGTCTGACCTCTTCTTATCTGCATACTGCTTCTGTCTATCTTGGGCAGCTTTGATATCCTTACGGATTGACTGCATCTGCTATTCCATGTCGTCAAGCATCTGTCTAGACATCTCGACCCTAACCAATGGGTCGGCCAAGTTAATGGTGTTAGGCAATCTTGTCCATAGAGAGCTTTGAAAGGGCTCATCCCGATACTTCGGTGATAAGAAGCATTGTAGGCAAATTCGACTAGGTGCAGATAGCTTAGCCACTTCTTGGGTTCCCTGCTACTACACAGCATGACCGAAGTATATCTTCATTTACTTGCTTCACCCTTTCTGTTTGACCATCGGTCTCGGGGTGATAAGCTGTACTGAGATCCAGAAAAGCTCCTACTGCTTCGAAGAATGTAGTCCAGAATCTTGACGTAAATTTGGGATCTCGATCACTTACTATTCTCCTGGGTAGGCCATGCAATCTGAAGATTTCCGGAACACTCTGGCCACATCCACTGCAGTGTAGGTTTCTTTTACTGGAATCAGATGGGTAACTTTGGTTAGTTTGTCAACTACCACGAAGATGGAGTTGTAACCTGATTGCACTGAAGGTAGTCCAGTAATAAAATCCATATTCATACATTCCCACTTCATCTAGGGGATGTCTAATGGATGTAACTTCCCAGGCATTTTTACACTTTCGGCTTTGACTTTCTGACATATCAGGCATTGACATACATGATTAAGTACATCCTTTTTTAGTCTAGGCCAAAAGAAGCTTTTCTTTACAGACATGTAGGTCTTGATGACACCTGGATGTCCTGCTATAAGGCTATCATGGGCTTCATTTAGAATTTGACCCTTAGTCCCCTCATCATTGGGAATGCATAGCCTGCTATTATAATACATAATTCCTTCATCCAAGAGCTATACCCTTGAACTCGGTTCAACTCCTGAGGAGTTTTGCATTCCTGCATAAGTAGGGTAGCAATAGGGCCAAAGAATCTATCCTGCATGATCTTCTCTCTTGCTTCATTAATCAATGGATTTGACACCACTGTGATTGCAAGCAAGGAGGCTTTTCTGCTGAGGTCATTTGCTACCACATTTTCTTTGCCTGGGCGGTACTTGATTTCAAAATCAAATTCCTGCAGGGTCTGCATCCACCTTCTTTGGCGCATGTTGAGATCATTCTGAGTGAAGATCCACTTTAAGCTCTGATGATCTATCATCAAAGTGAATCTTTGACCCAGTAGGTAATGTCTCCACAACTTCAGGGCATAGACTACTGAAAGTAACTCCAGGTCATGGAGAGCATAATTTCTCTCATGTGTTTTGAGTTTTCGGGATTCATAGGCCAATGCATGACCTTCCTACATGAGCGCACCTCCCAGGGCAAAACCAATGGCATCAGTTTTACTACCTCAAAGGGTAGAGAGAAATTTGGCAACTTCAGAACGGGATTGGTTACCAAGGCGGTCTTTAGCTTATCAAAAGCACTCTGACACCTGGCATACCATTGAAACGGGGTATTCTTCTTGAGAAGATTAGTCAAGGGGGAATCTATGAGAGCATACTTAGGTATAAAATTCTATACCAACCAGTTAATACCAAGAATCCCTTGACTTCTTTCATTGTCTTTGGTTCAGGCCAATCTATGACTGCTTGGACTTTTGCGGAATCTAGAGAAATTCCATCTTTGGATACCAAAAAGCCCAAGTATTCAACATGGTTGACAGAGAAAGTGTATTTGCTCTTTTTTGCAAAGAGTTGGTGCTTCCTTAGAATCTCAAGAACTTTACGGACGTGAGCTTCATGGTCAGTTGCATTCTTTGAGTAAATCAGAATATCATCAAAGAAAACAAGAACAAAATCATCCAAGTATTCTTTGAGAATGTCTTGCATTGGGCGATTGAATGTAGCTAGGGCATTTGTCAATCCAAACGGCATGACAATAAATTCATAGTGCCCATAGCGAGTATTGATGGCTGTCTTTGGGATATCTTGATTTCATTAATCCTGATCTGGTAATACCCTGATTTGAGATCTATCTTTGTGAAGATCTGGGCTGCATTTAGCCTGTCGAGAAGCTCATCAATTCTGGGGATAGGATACTTATTCTTAATTTGTCAGCTAATTGAGACCTCTGTAATCCACACAGAGTCTTAACGTTCTATCCTTCTTTTTCTGAAAGAGAACTGGCGCTCCCCAAGGTGAAACACTGGGTCTTACAAACCCTTGTTCTAATAGCTGCCTAAGCTGTTCTTCCTTGAGTTCAATGGCTTCAAGGACTGGCATTTTGTACGTGTGTTGGGCTACTAGAGCAGAGCTCCGGAGGTCAATTCTATCTCACGATCAACTTCCCGAATCGGAGGCATCTCAGTTAGCTTTGTTGGGAATAAATCATCATACTCACTTAACCATTCTGGTTCTTTAGCCTTTAACTTTGTGTCTACCGGATTCATTTTGACAATATAAATGAGCTGCTTCTTTCTAAGTCTTTTCAGTAACCGCAAAGCTTTTACTAATTGCAGATATGGGGATCCGAAAATTCCAGTTCCTTGAACTTTGTTCCCATGAAGGTCACGGAAGGAAAAGGCTCCATTGTGACAGTGAATGTCAGCTTTTGTGGAGCCAATCCATTCCAAGGATTCCGTCAAAAACTCCCAAAGGTAAGACTCTGAAATGGCAGTCAGTTACATTCCCATCTAGATTGAACTGAATACGATCTGTCTCATGGTGAGTGAAAAGAATCTTCCCACTGGCCAATTCAACTTGCATAGGTTTCCCTGATTTCTGTTCTAAGATTAGCTTACGCAAGCATCCTGGGAAAATAAATGAATGAGTACTGCCTGAATTAATCAAAAGCTTGAATGGCTTACCCTTATACTCAGCTAGAGTATGGATGACAGGAGAATTGACGATTTGGCCCTTGGTTTTCAATCGCAGCATAAATCTGACCTCTTTCCTCTTCCACTACTTTTGTTATCGTAACTGCTCTGGCTACTGCAGATTGGGGCGGAACTCTTTCTCTTTGGTTACCCCAATTCTGGGAGGGAGTTCTGAGACTACTCTGAATAGAGGCAGATGGTTGAGCTGGAATCCTCTTAGGATTGCTCTGATTTTGGCGAGACGGACCCTGATTTGATTGATACAAAGGGGCTGGTCTCTGCACTTTGGGTCCTTGACTTCTCTATCCTCTTGACATGGCAGGAGTCAGGCAATTTTTATGCTGGTGACCGAAACCCTGACACCCAAAACACTTGTTCTCACTTCTAAGCTCATCCCTCTGAATCCTTGAAAGAGGTGGGGCTCCTGAGAAAGTGTTCTGAGGGAAGGGTCTTCCTTCCCAGCATCTTGATTCTGATTAGGGCCTTGCTGCCTCTTTGGGGGTGGAAAGTTTGAAGCACTTCCCGGGGTTTGGAACCTTTTAAAGTTTGAGGGTGCAGGCTTAGGCGGGACCTTAACAACAAATGCTTTGGCAAAGTCCTTTGCTATTTTGACAGCTTCAGCCATTGAGACTGGTTTGGCATTTTTCACTAAAGAGTCCAATGGCTCGTTCATCCCCCTTGAATGAATCTGGCCATCAACTGCTCTTCATCCAAAAGTGGATAATATTTGAGGAGAAGGGCAAATGCCTGATGGTATTCTTCAATCGTCCGGCTATCATGCTTCAGTTCCAAGAACTCATTCATTTTGGTTTCCAGGAAGCCCGGAGGACAGAACCTCTTCCTGAGGTAAGCTTTAAGATCTGACCGTCTGGGTATTTCGATCGAGACGGTTTGTCTCGCAATGGTTCCTCCATATGACCCTGGTCGTTTCCACAATTTTCAATCTGGCGAGAGCCATCTTGCTCCTCTCGTTATAATCGGTTACATCAAAATACTCTTCCATCTTGATCCTCTCGTTATAACCGGTTACATCAAAATACTCTTCCATCTTGCTCCTCTCGTTATAACCGGTTACATCAAAATACTCTTTCATTGCCTCGATCCATTTTTCCACTACTTCTCCTAACTGTTCCCCTTCACCTTTGAAGAGACCAGGTTGGGATCGGTGCAGGGCTTTATGAACGTCCGAATCTAACTCTTCATCATTGGTAAGAGGATCCGGCTGCCTAGCACGGGCCGCGCGTCTCATGATTCTGACAAAATAATATTTTTGTCAACTTAACTTTGTCAGATTTATGACTATTTAATTTTTGAGATTTATTTCTTAAATAAATAAATATTCCATCATAATTCTTGAAAACAAGATTCACTCTGATAATTTTGTTAACCAATATTCACAACCACGAAAACAATTTGGAATCTTTTGCAAAACATCATTTATTATCAAAAGTTTTTAATATATACATAGAGCGTCTCAGCTCCAAAAGTCACTGCCTCAATCGCGTACGCATAAAAAGGCGATACTGCGATGGAGACATGCTATGATATACACGATTCATCACTGATAATGGTGCTGTAATTCTTCTCCTAGGAATAAAGCGGCTAAGAAGTCAAAATACGACAAGAAATTCTAAAATTTCGGGGTGAATGATTATAGAGTTGTACATAATGAATAACTCCTAGCCTTATCAAGATCATGGTTAGTGAGATATTTTGTCTGAGTCTCTATCATTAATTGGTATTGACGCGAATACTTCGCCCTCCACAGAACCACATATGCTAACGTCGCTCTACTGGATTAGGAAAGTATAGATCCTCAAAGTGACGAGCGAGTCTCACTCTGCTTTCTCGGGTTGTAGCGAAGCTGATGAGATTTTCGAAGGCAAAGGCGATCATATCCTGACTCTGGGAGAGTCCAGGAATGCTAGATAGATTTGGGGTATCCATCTAAAAATCCAGTTCAATTTATGAGTTTTCAATTTATGAAGTTCATTTCAACATAATCTTAACAAGTGAAAACATTATTTCCCAGATTTACTTTAAAATTTTAGGCAATTTCTGCTGCTATTTTGTAAGTTTACAATAGCGCTTTGATACTAGCTGTCTGCCCCCTCCGCGCACCGGATTCCCAGTTGCTAGCAGCGGAAGTAGCTTCCTCTTGCGTGGGGCAGGGTTTCCCACTCGAGGCCTCGCCCCCTCGAATGTCCGGACACGAGACTAATCTGGTAGTCATTCCGAAACCGAAACTGGGAAAATTTCCCTTGCCTGAAAAATGGGGACAATTCTACCTTTTTTATTTTCTTAACGAATTTTCTAACGGGCTCAAGAGATTAAACTATCCTTCACCTGATTAAATTAGATAGAAGGAAAACTATCACCTGATTAAACCAGATAGAAGGAAAACTATCACTAACTTAATTTGAAGAAAACGCTTTTTCTTAACCGAAATCCGGCACAACCGTTGATCTAATCATCTGAGGGAATTAACGCTTTTTTCCTAGCCGAAATCAGGCACAACCATTGATCTACTCATTTGAGAAATTCTTCAGGGTTTTATTTAACTACTTAGCGTATTCCTATTATTTCAATTTAATTATTAAAACTCCATTGATTCCACCCCATCCGGCCCATGGCCAACCACTGGAATCGATAGAACCTGACAATTACTCACCCACCCATAATTGAATACGTTTCTTAACTTTTGCTTTTGAATACAAATACGCACACACTCCTCTTTAAAACTTTAACATATGGTAGATGATTTTTGGTGGTAACAATGAAGAGGAAGTTAAGAATGCAAAGGGTCTCCTTAAGAATTTTGACATGAAGGATTTGGGTAAGGTGAGATACTTTCTTAGCATTGAGGTCATTAGAAAGCCTGAGGGTATATGGCTGTCATCATAGAGATAGTATGCATTGGTTATGTTATCCAAATATGGTATTTCTGTACCATTGGATCATAATGGAAAGCTGAGTGCAAATA
Organism: Cibotium barometz; assembly: GCF_041138505.1. Taxonomy (NCBI): domain Eukaryota; kingdom Viridiplantae; phylum Streptophyta; class Polypodiopsida; order Cyatheales; family Cibotiaceae; genus Cibotium; species Cibotium barometz. The sequence goes on from NC_141055.1 coordinate 59,843,509, forward strand.
CATGTGAGATTTTGGAGAGTGCCACTATGTATAGGAAGATAGTGGGCAGCTTGATCTACATGACGATCACTAGGTGAGACTTGAACTACACAGTTGGGTTGGAGAGCTAGCTTATGCAGGTTTCTCGAAAGCCACATTTGGATAGTGTGAGGTGCACACTACTCTACGTGAGGTCCATAGTGGATTATGGTCTCTTCTATGAGGCTAGTATATAGTTGTAGATGTATGGATATACTGATGTAGATTAGGCTGGTAGCTTCTCTTAGAAAGAAGATCTTCTAGTAGGTTTATGTTCTCCTTTGGGAGTGGTGCTGTTACATGGAGCAACAAGAAGTAGGAAATGGTTGCCTTATTGAGTATAGAGGCAAAGTATAGGGGTGCTGAGATGATAGCATGTGAGGTAGCTTGGTTACGTAAGCTACTTGAAGATGATAGCATGGAGGTAGCTTGGTTACGTAAGCTACTTGAAGATTTGGGTTTGCATGTGGACAAGCAGGTTGTCATCTACTGTGAACCTTAGTAGTATATAGTTGGCCAGGTACCAAATGTTTCATGCATTGACCAAATACATAGATGTCCATTATCACTTCATGAGAGATATGGCCTTGGCAGAAGATGTTGATCTCGTGTATGTCAGCAGAGGAGTAGGCCTTAAGAGCAGAGAAGCTTCACAGATTCTGCCCTATGCTTGCAGTCTTTGAGCTTGAGGGGGGTGTTGAGATGTCAAGATTAACATGAGCGGACACTCATGGTGCGCCTGGGTGAACATTTCACATTTACACCACTAGTGTGTTTGGTAGATGACATGACAGATCTTTGTCAATGATTCTATAGTTGGACTACACCTACCCAGTCCACCAACCGAGTTATGGCATACTTATCTTACCACCTCACCTATTTAGCGTGTTCACATTATGGATTGCTTGTACATATAGTACTCTAGTACTTATGTTGGGCTTTCACTTATCTTTTAGTAGCCTTCTTTTGAGAGTAAGAGGAAGAAGAAGATTTCAACCTTTCACCTTTTTATGTGTTATCCATTGTTGTGTGAGTGTGTGTGTGCTTGCAAGAACTCAAGCTCTATCTCTTCTCCCAATCTTTTCATCCTTCTCTCCCACTAATTCCTCATTAAGAGGGTTTTCCATGGTTTCCTCACTATTACTTGATAATTCTATAGAATTTAGCCTATGTAAACCAAACATACTCCTTTGTGTGTTGGCCATGTAGTAAGCTGACCCTAGGCTTCTTTGGTAGGATGATCCCAACTAGTTTAATGCAATGTCGTCAAAGGAAATGTTGTCACCAACAAGCCTTCCCAACCTTAAGTGCATGAAAAGGTTTTAACTGGAAAAAATTCAATTTGCATGCAGTTGAAATCACTCAAATATGCAATTACCAAATTCTTGCAGAATCACGGGTGTGATCACGTTAAATTTTTCTAAATTTTTTTGACACTTTTAGTTATTTGAAGTTGCCCCTTGATTCTATAGGTTTTGGTAAATTATTGATTGGGGGTGAGAATCTCAAATTTTCAAGTCCAAAGTTTTCAGTTTGGTCCTTTGCAACATGAAAGTCAATATGGTAATTAGCAAAAGAACCAATGGTTTCTTATTTTTTCAATTTCTCATGATTATGAAAAATGCAAAAAGGGTGTTTACTGCATCATGTCGTGATTAATGAGTTCCCACCATGCAAATGACTTGTTTTTTTTAAAGCTTTTTCAACACTTTATTAATGCAAACAATCACTCAAAATGTAAAAACAACAATTCCTTTTCTCTTTTCTTCTTCTTTCTCAACCTTATCTTCTTGTTTTCCACTTATCAACCATTCTTTTTCTCTTTTCTTCTCCTTTCTCACAACATTATCTACTTGTTTTCCACTTCTCAACCATCCACAAAGCTTCAATAAGTTATATCTAGGGGAAAGGGACTTGTAATAAGAAGATGAGAAGAGTACAAAGAAAGTAGAAAGAGATCGGTTGCTTCCTCGACAAGCAATGCAAAAAATGTTAATGGTTGCACTACCCCTCCTTGAGTGCAATGGATAATGCTTACCTTAACGTGTCATAGGGAGCTTGATAGCTCCAAGCTCGTATCTCTTTAAGAATTCAAGATGCACTAGCGGTGTTGCTAGCTCCACTCCTTTGCTCCTCCCTCATGCTGTCTTCACCAAGAGGTTTCCACTCTCCTTGCAAGGACTCTCACTCCTCTCTACTCTTATACTTTTAAACATAAGCACAAGAGGAATATGCACCAAGAATACAACACTCTCTCCTCTCAACTCTCTCACACACCCTAGAAAAAGCACAAGTGAGCAAGGAGATAAGAACACACTTAGTTGGCACAAAGGGAGATTGTCTTGGTATTTATACAATTGGCCCTTATTCACACTTGGGTGACCAAACCTTAAAAAGAAATGAAATAAATGATTACAAAGCCACTTAGGCTTGGCATGGTGAGCTGTTCTCATAATTACAACTTTTATAGTGCCATTTTATGACACCTATTTGCTATCTCTCATTTGTAGTGGAGAGATGCCCAATTAACCACAAAATGGGGTTAACAAATATATGTTAGGTACATTGCCAGCCCCTATAACTTATGCTCAAGGATGTGGCATTGAAGGCTATTCACCACAGGTTGCCACAAATTAATTATTTGCAGGCTCTAACCATGATCTAGATACTTACGTGGGATGATTTGGATCCTGGGCGACAATCTGAAAATTCTAGAGGGTAAACCACTCCCATGCGATAAAGAATTGAATAAAATAAGTATCATAAAACACCAAAGAGGCTAAGGTTAAAAGTAAAAACCTATTATAATCACATAAACCTACTCCCAATAACACAATGAAACTCCACTCTTATAATACAACTCCATTTCTACACTAGAATACATTCTCTCAACATTCAACCAGATTTGCATCCAAGGGCAAGATAGAGTGAAAAAAATTATAAGATTATCGACTAGAAAAATAATTATACTCCCTTACCTCCTCCAAGACTAGCTTGATCCTCAACAATGAATGATGTTGTTTGTTCAAGTCAAGAACCTTCTTGGTCTCTAGCAAGGAATCATAGTACTAGTGGTTAGACCAATTATCTCTGACCATGGAAGTTCCTTTGGAGGGGCTAAAAAAGCTAAGAGGTGTGCCAATCCCTCTTATTTAATGCCTTCCTCTACTCTTTAATCAACTAAGCAGTCCTTCCTAAAGGCAATGGTTAAGCTAGAAAGCTTGAACCACTCTCTTCTATAATTATGCTCAATCACTCTCTCACTCAAGAAAGCGAACATGCACACTTCATGCTCAATCACTCTCTCACTCAAGTAAGCATGCACACTTCATATACACCATTAACACACACAAGCATGCACATTATAATCAAGTAAGCAAGAAGGAAAGCGCTTACTAAGAGAAGAAGGAAGCTTTACACTTGAGAAATGATTGAATTCCCTTGTTCACATTATCAAAAGTAGTATATATAAAGAGAATATGGGGGACAGGGAGAGCTTGAGTTCCTTGCAAGTAAACATACACACACTAAAGAGAGAGCAAGACATAAGAGAGATTACATACTATAAGGGAAACAACTGTTCTACTCTAACATACAATGGTTGATCCATAGTGTGAACCTGGCTATATAAGCTAGTACTATAACTATACTATACTCTAATAATCCAACTACGGCACATCCTGCCATCCATTGGTGGCATATCAACCATAATTTCACCAACCCTGCCAGTGACATAAGTGCGGATGTTGTCACCCAGGTGGATCATCAATGTCCATAGCACTAGTTGAGCTTGATATCTGAGCACTCCTCCTCGAGCTTAACTCCATACATTGTACTCCAAGTAAGCTCCTAAACCTACGGAGATTCTCTATACCAAGTGCCTTCATGAAGATGCTAGCCACCTGATCCTTTATGCTGACATATACCAGATCTACATCACGTGCTGATAATGCACCTTAATGTGTTTTGTTCTAGCATGATATACTGGGTTATACTGGCCAACTATATGCTACTCACGCTGTCACAAAAAATGACAACAGCCTTATCTACGGGCTCACCCATATCACCAAGTAGCTTTTGAAACAAAGCTACCTTACAAGATATGTCAAGTTGGTAGCTATACATACCTGCCCACCTACTTAATTACATTCAATAGCATATCCTATCAACTCCTTGCTTCACTGTTGACAATCCCAATTAGCTCACTAGGCGGATTCCTTTTTTTTTGCATAGATTTGCAAGGAAGATGTAGATTTATTTTAACATATCTTGAGAGCTCAAGTAAGATTTTATTTCATTGTCAATGTAGGACATTTGACAATTGAATCTATAAAGCATGCATTGATTAATTAAGATGTTTGTATTCCATTCTGTTATTTTCTGCATCAGGCAACATCGCTAGTCCATCTCAAGTAGAACAACTTGCAAAAGAATCAGATGGCTAAGCTTTGGCAAGTGGCAAGTCATATTCATTGGGGCTTGTGGGGCATTATCTTAGGATGGCCTCAAGCTCCTTTGAAGAGATAGAAGTGTGTTTTTTAAGAAAAGTCTCTAATTGTATGTTTTTTAAGAAAAGTCTCTAATTGTATGTTTTTGCCAGGCCTGTGTCAAGGGAATTGATTTTGATTACATAGAGTATGCAAGACACCGATAGAGTCAAAGTTATGATCAACCTATGAAAATGTGCCTATATATCAATGGGTATTGTAAGCAGTTTTTCACACATGAAGCGTGGCTTGGACCATTGCATTGCCTTTGTGTTGTTCAAGACTTTGCACATTCTGGTTCGACGCAGAGCGTGAGTAGAGGGGACATGGTAGTGTCATGAGTCGAGGACGCCCAGGTTAAGTGGTTCTACAAGAAGGGGATGAAGCAAGGAGTCTTGCCCCTTCATCAAGTTGAAATCCTTCCTCCTGATCCATGCTCCAAGCTTGATGAATTGACCATGGACCCTCTACATTGGAGCTTCAGGTGACCATTTCCAGCCAGTTCACCATTCGATGGCTTTGTCCTCATAAAACCCCAAGTCTATCTTTAACTCAAGCGTAGGCTCTATGTGTAGGTTTACATAACTCATTACTCAAGAAGCCTATATATCATTAGTTAGGCGGTTTCCTAGCATTGCACATTATGTATCACATCATAGATGCAGGCCACACTAAATTGACCACCATCATTGGTTTTTTTTTGTTTTTTGTTTTTTTTTTGTTGATGGTTCTTTCTAACGCTGGGCTTTGGGCTCACTTTTTTGTGCATGACTTATATAGTGAAGAAAAAGAGTGGAGCAATTCTTGTGAGAAAGAATGGAGGTTGTAGAAAAGAGTGGAGACCTTTTGGTGGTCAAGCTCTATCATTCAGTCTTCTTCAGTTGCGTGAAAAGAGAAGCAGTCGGGCTTCTTGAAAAAGGGGTAAACCTAAGTGACCAATCTCCTAGAGAACATACAAATCTAAAAATTACCTCAAACTTTTACAGAAAACACTTCCTTACCAATTCAAACAATGGATACTTTGGTTCAATCTAGCTTTGTATAACCTTGGCATACCTAAATTTGTTCAAAAAATATGTAGAACATGGAGAGGTATCATGCATGATGTTTGTGGAGCTTCTCCGTCATGGCTTCTTTCATAGGAGATCCTATGCAGAGAGTGGCCACCCACTTCATGGAAGGCCTTACTACCAAAACAGAGCCCTCAATTGCACCCAGCTCCCTACGTCCTCTAACCTCCTCTTTACGATACATATCTTCTTCAATCTTTGCTCTTACATCAAGTTTTCTTTGGGAGAAGGTGGTGCACATCATAGTCTTAAGGCCATAGAGGCCATATAGTGGTTGGCTCTCTTGCAGATTTTAATCACAAGAGTAGGGGGACCACCTCACTTGATGAGGATCACCATCATCAATTAAAGGAAGGACGTCCTGGATTAGTTGGGGTAGAGGCTTTCTGAAGAGGATGAGACCTCTTCCATTAGAAATTCTAATGGAGGAAGGCATACCATCCAGAGGCAATTCTAATGGAAACTTCCATCGTGGGTCATCTCAGTCCCCCTAGAAGGTCCCTCATTTTAGATAGAAACCCTTACCTAGGGCTTCCTCATAGAACTATTGATGGTGATGGGGATTAAACCCTGCAAGAGTTGTTAGAGAAGGAGGTGAAGGAGAACCCATTTCTAAATGGAGGGGCTTTGCATCAAAGCCAATTGAATGTGCTATAGCCTTGGAGGATGCTATAGTGAACAAGGGTCAATCACTCGATTGAAACTTAGGAATGGAGAGCAGTTAATTATTCAATGCTTTGCAGATGACTCCCTGTTATTCTTGATAGTTGACAATGAAAATGTGAGGAATGCTCTACAACTAGCACAGTTGTTTGCCAAAGCATCTCGCTCTAAGTGTAATATTCATAAATCCAAAATTATAAGCTTGACAAAATTGATAGAAGAGAACATCTTTGATATGGAAAGATGGGGCTGTGATCTCATTAAAAAAGGAAGGATCATTAGACACCTAGGGGTCCCTATGGGAGTGGGAGTGAGCAACAAGGATATGACAGATTAGGCTATTGAGAGGTTATGCATTAAGCTTAGGAAATGGGAAGGGGTAAGGGTACCCTTTCATGAGACAGGGTTGCTATAGTGAATACAATACTTAATGCTTATATCCTGTTTATTTGCCCCGCAATAGAGTTTAAGAAAGGCCATTGGAAAAAAATGATTTCTCCTCTCAGGGACTTTCTATGGACGAATGGTAATAGCGGAAAAATATCCTCTCTTGGTTGGTTTAGGACAAGGGCTTAAGGTTTCTCTCCCCAAAACCTGTGAGGTCTGGAAATATAACATCTACCCTCCACACCAGAGTGTTAGTTAGCCTCTCTAAATTTTTTACGCAAGAAAGTATTTGAGCTAAGATGCTGAGAGAAGAAATAGAGTTTGAAGTCCAGCTTAGAGGTAAATGGTTTGGTCTCAACTAGAAAGAGAAATTATTATCCTTTGCTCCCCTGAAAGTAAGGAGATCTTCTTTCTATAAATTCCTTTCTTCCAATTGGAAAGAAGCAATGGGCTTAATTAACTAGAATAGGTGTACCAGAATTTTCGAAAGCTCTCTACTAGACCTGAATATTTGGTGGACCCATAAATTTAAGCCTCCTCTAGCCCTTCTTGATACAAAGGTCTCCAGAGGATTGAACAATACGGGAATTAGGAAATTAGAGGACATCTGGGATCTCTCTCAAGTTAGATGGAAAGAGCGTCAACAGATCATGAGGGAGTTCAAACTGCAACATAGTGAGGTACAGGTTCTGAGTTTAGTTCTTATTGAGGTGGAAAAAAGTTGGTACTCTATAGCATACAACGAAGACTCTTGGTTTCAGGATTGGAGCTCGTTTAATGGGGTTAAACTTGATAGAATCAATACTAAGACATTGTATGAAGAGATGTGTAAAGGGGAAATGAATGTTAAATATTGCAATAAAGTCTGGAGAGCTAGCGAGGATTTGAACATCTAGACGAGAAGGTGGAACCTGATATGGGAAACTCTGATTCCAGTGAAAGCCCCAAGTCTTCCTATGAAGAGTCTGCTTATTGGCTTTACCTCTTGGGTTGAAGTTTCTTCAAAAGAACTTCAAGTGCTGGGACATGGCCCAGCTACAAAACAACTATTGAAAAAGGGAAGCCTGCTTTTTGGGAGTGGCCAACATTAAGGGGGGTTTTGGGGAAAAATAGGTAGATGGGTAGAAGATAACTTAGAAGTGAGAGGGTTTTGGGGGGACTGGGTACTGGGTACTGGGAAGAGTATACAAGGTGAATGATGAGATTGACATGATATTTTACATCATTAGGTATTGTTGCTTGTGGGTGGTCTGGGCCTCTAGAAATGAGTTGATATTTAGTAAGGGGATCAATCAAGGAATGGAGGCCACTGAAGTTATGTTCAAATGTGTACATTTTTGCTGGTCTGTATATTATATTAATAAGATAAATAATAGTAGATATGCTGAGGTAATCTAGGCATTACAATCTGGGATTAGGTAATATAGATCAGGGATGATGAAATGTTAATGCATACTCGGTTATCCTAATGTGTTTTGAGTGGCAGGTATATACATGGGATGATGTTAGAGCTAAGTCTCCCAAATTTGGACCAAGACTCAGAAGATGTTATTTGAAAGAAAAGCAGCCAAAAGAGATTTTCATGGCTCTAGTGGAGAACCCCTTGGGAGGAAGAAGGCCAACAATGAAGATATGGACTAAAGGAGAAGACTTTGAAGAGCATTCACCTAAGAGCTGCACCTCAGATATGTTGTTAACTGCCCGTATGCAGCTGGGCTTTCACTTTTCATGGGGAAGTTCTTCTTTTGTATGGGAAGATGAAGTGTGGGACTTAGTATTGACATGCTGAATAGGAAATGGGACTAAGGGAAGTTGAACGTTTTTTGTAAAGTTTGGTGTCTTCGATATAATAATAATTTCTAAAAAAAATCTTGCATGCAATATTTTCATGCTACAATTACAAAGATACTATTCTAACATAGTGTAAATGTTTAAACATTTAAAAAAACTTTGAAAATTTTACAACTCTTCCTGCCACTTAGTAATTAATTAAATTTTTTATAGGGAAGAGAGACCTACTTTATTAAATAAATGATTTGACATCACATAAAGTAAATAGTTCACAACCATGAAAAAACGTTTGGGGCCCTATTTTATAAATGCTACCGACACACGTGTACACCCAAATGGTTGGATATCTTGGCTATCTTGGATAGTTGTCGAGCTCATGCAACACTGCAAGGGAGGTGGAGACGGCGGAGCCAACCTTGCGACTACGCAGAGGCAGCCTTGCATGAGGAGGCTTTTTCTACTAATGGGCCACACGTGAAGGGAAAAGCTATCTATGGTTATACTCTAACTTGGGTTAAAGCAAGTGTTAAATCCGATGTTAACACTGCTTCTGTCACACAGAGACCTCTCTGCGCGATAGAGAGAAAGAGAGAGAAAGGTGTAGGGAAAGGCCATGGGGAGGTTGTGGGAAATAAATCCCAGCCATCAAATCAGCAAGTTTTGTTTTTAAAGAATGTACCACACATCAGCAATGGGAATTTTACTCAAATGAAAGCAAATGAGTTGATGACACATAAACATAAACATTGAGAATGTTAAAAAATAGAAGGCCAATAAAACCTTGACACATCAACACATGGAATGTTTAAAAAATAGAGAGCTAATAAAAATTTGCCACATCAACAAGGAGAATTTTTTAAAAAATTGTTCCACTCCACGTTGGGGGAGGGAAGAAAGTGGCTTGCTTTTTGATCCCTACGTCTGAAAGCAAAGAGAGAACGTCAAAATTTCCAAAGTTTTTTTTTCACCTTAAAACAACATTACAGAACCTTTGAAAAAAGTGCATATTCCCAATGAACTGGGCTGATCTAAATTTGGAGGAGTTGTTCTTCGACCCAAATACCTAAATTTGGCAGTACACTGTCAGCTGAGCCTCGAATTCCAGGCTATCAGAAGTTGCATCTCCCTAATCCTTGCGATCTCCCTCTCTCCCTCTCTCGGGCCTCGGCCCCCAATTCTGGCTGCTCACAACATCATCAGCTACAATATCTGCTAATCACAGACGCCCAACACCAGGATCTTGAGAAGAGACAGAGAATCTCTTCTTTAATTTGATAACTCCCCCAAGGCATCTTTGATTTTTTGCTGCTTCTTGAGTAGCCGCTTTCCTGTTATGGTGTCTAGTGACAGGAGGAGGCTTAAGAAACCCTCGTCCGGCCTTGCGGCACTGTTTTCCATTTTGGGCTGGATCAGAATTCTGTGCTCCGGCTGCTTCGGCAAGATGGGCCACTTTAAAAGGCCCCATGGGCTGCCGGCGTATCTGCAGGCAAAGCCAAAGGTAAAGCTAGATCTGAATATGGGCAACTTGGCCCTCCACAATCTTAGAGAAGATGGTCATGAAGGGCAAATGAGGCCCCTCGCATGGGAGTTTGTTAATCAGCAGCAGAATGATGAGGATGACGATGGTATGTTTAATGGGCTCTTCTACGTGGGCACCAAAGTCTTGACAGAGGTTGAAATGAGGTCGCCTGTAGAAGAAAGCAAGGCCTTTGCAGCCATAGTTAGGACACCCAAAAGGAGTAACAACAGCTCTCCTATTGCTCCTTCAAGACAGCTAGACTATGGCTTTATGGAGGCTTGTGGGCATGAAAAGCCAGATCTTAATGCTGAAATTTGTACTTCATCAGCTGCAATTGCTACAAAAGCTGAAGTTTTTGCTACTACAAAGGAGCCCATGCCAATGACCCCCTCTAATCCAAGCAGTAAAGATGCCTCCCTACATGAAGAGAGGGACCGGGACATGGTGGGTACTGTGCTTGAGTGCAATAAGGCCAAGCATTTTCTTAAGGAAAGCAAGAATCCCCATGTAGTGTCATCATCTAATGCTGCAAGTCACACATCGTTGCATCAAGAGAAGGGCCAAATGTTGATTGGTTCTTTCGCCGACAACAACAATGCCAGGTCTGTGCTCAAAGAAAGCAATGGAAACCACATAGAGAAGGTCCAAGCCTCGGTGGATTTTTTCCCTGACGGTAATCAGTCCCATGGAAACTACACATTTTCGCAAGATAAGAAGTGCCAAGCCAAAGTGGGTACTTTGCCTGATTGCAAGAAGAACAGTGTTCTTCTCAAAGATAGCAATGACACCCATGTGTCAGGACCCAAAGAAGCCGGAAAAGACACATTCCTGCATCAAGAGAAGGCTCAAACCTCATTGGGTTCTTTGCCCGACTGCAGCAAATCCAAGCTTTTTCTCAAAGAAGGACACACAAAGAGTGATGGTGGGCATCGAACGAGGAGTCTCACAGATCAAGATTTTGCAGAACTGAGGGGCTGCATTGATCTGGGCTTTGTTTTTAATCAAGATCACATTCCTGGCCTCCGCGAAACTCTTCCAGCACTCGAGGTCTGCTATGCCATAGCTCATGGGGCTGCTATCTCACCTGTGTCCAACTCCGAGGATTCAAGGTCTTTATCCCCAGGCAGCCCCCCAACGTCTCCTTGGAGAATTGCCAGCCCAGGTAAGTTTTGGGTTCTTTCTTCAGCGTCTTCTGATTGCCATGTTTAGCTGCCATGTGCTTTCGGGTCTGTTGCTTTCTGGCTGGATCACTGTCCTTAGGATATCTCATTTATCACATTTTATATCCAATTATATGCTCTTTGGAGCTTTGGCTTAATGCTGATATTCATCCATGCAGGTGACCAGCCACAGCAAGTGAAGGCGAGATTGCGTCATTGGGCACAAGCTGTGGCATGCAATGTCCGGCAGGCTTGCTAACCCCATGAAAATCACAAGCTGTGGCATGCAATGTCCGGCAGGCTTGCTAACCCCATGAAAATCATAAAGAAGGTGGAGCTTTTCCTGTTTGCTTCTTGTCACTCATAGTCTTCTTCCTCCACACTAGACCTGGGGTAACAGAGGTTTTGAAATCCCTTGTAAAGATGGTTTTTCTTGGCAAACCATTGGAAAGATCTCTGAGGCCAGGTTGCTAGTCTCAGCAATGCTGCAAGATGGTGAGATAGCAGAGGTTAGCTTTTTGTTGTGTGTAGCCCATTGGTCCCATTTGATGGGTCTCGTGTCATCAAAAGTCTGTGTTTTGTTTGTATCCCTGTATCTCATGCAGGGCAAGAACTTGAGAGTCATATTGTGAAGCTTATGCATGCCAAGTCCTTTTCAGCAAGGCAAGGTATTCTGCGAAGGGTAATGTGCAGGGCATCACCTCACACTAAACTCCAGCTTTGAGATGTTTTATGTAACTTCCATAGTTTTGGAAAAGTTTGTGCTTTTCAGCCAAGTTAATCCAAGGCATGTTTTGATGAAACTTATCACAGTGGAGACTCGAGAGCATCACTCTTAAACCATGAAACCACTAAGTATCCTGATTATTATTATTGGTCTTGAATGAATGGTTTTAACCTGCTTGAACTGTAGTCGGTTTGTTGATTGCATGTGCTTTGGGCTCATTTCAAGTTTTTGTCGCTTTTGCTCGTGGACAATCTCTAATGGGATCAAGGCATTTGTACCTAATTATGGCTGCAAAGTCCATGTAGCCCCAAGAGTTTCCTATCTCAAATGCGTCCCCAAGGTCACCCATCAAAGTTTTGTTCTAGACTAAGCACACTTAACTTTGAAGTTTCTAAAAATGAGGTAACCCACAAAGAGGTTTTGCGTTCAAAGACTGGTGGCTTGGGGGACTTAGGGTCTAGGAACATGCATTCTCTCATAGGAACATGCAAGGATATATAGATAAGCATGTCGCTTACCGATTTAGAAACGTGCGTTCTCAGGTGCAAGTGAATGGGCATGGTCTAATTTGTGAACACACTCATAGCAGCTTGTAGGAGAAATAGGCTTACTTGTATAAGAAATAGGCTTAACAGAAGGGGATCATCTCAAGTCCAAATCATAAAAATGGAGAGCACCAAGGCAAGTTTCGAGATAGAAAAGTTCAATGGCATCAACTTTTCGACTTAAGAGACATATTTGTTTATTTGATGAGAGACAATTTATGTGTTGCCATATATGTAGGCAGTGATGTGTGTGAACACACTTAGGACCGTTGGGGTACTTTTTTCTTCTTTAGGAGTTTTTTTTTTCGGTTTGTATATACGTCCATTATTCTAGGGCGAACTTATCTTTTGTACAATGACACAATCTCTTATTAGTAGGTCTGTAATTTCTTCTCCTTCCACAAGTAGCAACAATAGGTCTGAGAAGGCTCTTGATAAAGGTAAGAAAAAAATCAGGTGCAACTATTGTAAGGCAATTGATCATGTCATTAAGAATTGCTCTAAGCTAAAGGCTAAAGAGGCAAAAAAGAAAGAGTCAAATGCAGTCACAATAGCGGATGCTTCTACAAATGTAGATTCTGTAAATGTTGTACAGGATACAGAATGGACGTTTAGCGTATATTGTCAGTATGACCCATCTGTACATGATGCATGTTTGGCAGTTTTTGTTGACTCTGATGTATGGTATTTTGACAGTGGTGCTACAAAGCACATTACCTCGCATCGTGATATGTTCACTTGTCTTGAGGCTGTCCCTAATGGGAATACTGTCACATGTGCCAATAATGCTTCTTATCCAGTGAAGGGCGTTGGTAAAATTATGCTTACTACTGTAAAGGACAGCGCTTTCACACTTTCAGAAGCTTTGTATGTCAAAGGAATAAAGAAGAATCTATTGTCTGTCTCTGCGCTTGCTAGACTTGGACTTGTAGTCAAATTTGTGGGATGACAGATGTACTGTTCATGATTTGACTTCTGGTGATACGATTATTGTATCTGGCATCTTGTTTCGTGGGCTGTATAGGCTCAATTCTTATAATAAGTGTGTGGAAGATTCAGCAAATGCAGTTTCTGATAAAAATGCAGTTTCAGATGCAAAACTATGGCATGCTCGTTTTGGTCATCTGAACTTTGTTAGTTTGCTGCATTTGTAGAAATTTGATATGGTTGCTTCATTGTCCCCTTTTGAGGTACCATTGAACCATGTTTGTGAAGGCTGTATTTTGGGAAAATTTGATATGGTTGCTTCATTGTCCCCTCTTGAGGCACCATTGAAACATGTTTGTGAAGGCTGTATTTTGGAAAAAATGCAGCGTTCTACGTTTTCAAAGGATGGTTCTGTGCAGGTCACTCGCAAATTGCAACTTGTACATAGTGATGTATGTGGGTCTATGCAAACTCCGTCATTTAGTAAACACTTGTACTTCGTGACTTTCATTGATGATTACTCAAGGCATGCATGGGTATATCCACCACCACTGAAGGCAAAGTCTGAAGTGTTTTTGTGCTTCAAACAGTTTTTGGTTATGGTTGAAAATGTATCCAATTGTACTGTGGGCACCCTCCGTTCTGATCGAGGGGGGGAGTACATGTCAGTGCCATATACCCCTCAGCAAAATGGTGTTGCTGAGAGGAAAAATAGGTCACTTATGGAGATGGCACGATGTATGGTCAAGAGCCAAGCTTTGCCACATGCGTTTTGGCTTGAGGCTGTCATGTGTGCTGCATATGTACTCAACAGGTGTCTCACTAAGGCCTTGCAGTCTGTTACTCCATACGAAGCTTGGCATGGCATGAAGCCTTCTATTGGTCACTTGTATGTCTTTGGTTGCTTGGCCTATGCTTTAGTGCCTGTGCAACAACGTAGAAAATTAGATGATAAGGCTGTCAAATGCATTTTTGTTGGTTACAGTGCTGAGAGAAAGGGTTACAGATTGTATCATCTACAGTCAAAGCGTATCTTGATTAGTCGAGATGTTTTTGTAGAAGATGCTGTGCAACCTTTATTATCATGTACCAAAGAGACAGGTGTGAGCTCACGGGATGTATTTGATACGTTGTTGCCTCTGTTTATAGGTGGGAATTCAAATGTAAGTCCTAATGAGGCAAATATTCAGCCTATGCAGATTTCAAACGACATCATAGATCAGCCTATTTCTGATGCAGATTTACAAGATGTAATTTATGAGGATAGGGCTAAAAATGAGCAGGCTAGAAATATGCCTAAATGGCTGGTGCAAACCTTGTGTGATAGTAAAATTGATGCACCTATGTCTAGTCGTACTCGTTCAGGTTTTCAGCATGCCTCTTATGCATCATATTATTATGCTTTGGCTGTGTCTAGTATGTGTGAAGAGAAAGAATTTCTTTCATTTGATGAGGCACAAAAATCAAAAAATTGGTTGGCTGCAATGCAAAGTGAATATGATGCTATAATGAAGAATGGTACATGGTCTTTGTGTGATTTGTCTATTGGTAAAAAGGTCATTAGATGTAAGTGGGTTTTTAAGTTAAAACAAAAGCCAGATGGCAGTGTTGACCGCTATAAGGCTAGACTTGTTTGAAAGGGTTATGCTCAAGAAAAGGGCATTGATTTTGATGAGACCTTTGCTCCCACTTGTCGTATGACTACCATTCGTAGCATTTGTGCATTGGCAGCTCATAATGGTTGGAATATACATCAGTTGGACATAAAGACTGCGTTCTTGAATGGAGATTTGCATGAGGAGGTGTATATATCGCAGCCTCGTGGTTTTGTTCAAAGAGAGCAGGAAAACAAAGTGTGCAGGTTGAAAAAGGCTTTATATGGTTTAAAGCAAGCTCCACGAGCTTGGTATGAAAAGATACATGCATATTTGACTGCACATGGTTTTCAGAATAGTCCAACAAAAAGCACTTTGTATGTTAAACGTGTGGATGATGAACATCTAATCATTGCTCTCTATGTCGATGACATGCTGCTCATAGGACCAAATGAGAGTCATATTGCTGATTTTAAGGCTGATTTGAATGCCTCTTTTGAGATGTCAGATTTGGGGCATTTGCATCATTATTTGGGGATACAATTTAAGCAATGCGATGGAGGTATTGCTTTGTGTCAGACAAAGTATATTGAGACATTGTTGCGGAGATTTGACCTTGAAGACTGCAAGCCTATTGCTACTCCCATGGAGACAGGTTTGAAGTTGAGTCTTCATGATGCTAGAGATCACTTTGATGTCACACTCTATCAGACAGATATTAGTTGCCTCATTTATGTATGCATTACGAGGTTGAACATTCAGTTTGCAGTCTCACAGGTGAGCAGGTTTATGCATAGCCCAGGGTCTCAGCATTGGAAGGCAGTTAAACGCATCTTTCGCTACTTGAGTGGAACCATACATCTTGGGTTGTTTTATCCCAAACAAGGGGGGATCGTTGCCGCCAGATTTACATGCTTTTTCAGACTCAGATTGGTCTGGTTACAATGACACAAGAGTGTTCACAAGTGGTTTTTGTTTCATGCTCGATAGCTCATGCATATCTTGGTTGAGCAAGAAGCAATCTACTGTGGCCACTTCTAGTTGTGAAGCTGAGTAGAGGGCAACTTTCATAGCTACGGTTGAGTGTGTGTGGCTCAGACGGCTTAGCTTACTTGGGTGTTGGACATGAGTCTGCCACCTCTATCTACATTGACAGTCAGAGCGCATTGGCAGTTGCGAGAAACCCAGTTTTTCATGCTCGCACAAAGCACATTGAGGTGCATTATCACTATGTCAGGGAGAGACTCTCAGCAGGAGAGATCAACTTGGCCTATGTGCCAACACAGGACAACCTCGTCGATCTTTTCACAAAGGCGCTTCCTCGTGAGAAGTTCGAAGCTTTCCGCAAAGCTTTGGGCTTGCTCCCCTTTATGGACTGATCTACTTCGGGCATGACACTTCCCTATACATGAGTGCCAGCTCTCGTTCACACCATCACTCCCAGGGGAGATTTGTTGCCATATATATAGGCAGTGATGTGTGTGAACACACTTAGGACCGGTCGCCGGGATACTTTTTCCCTCTTTAGGAGGTTTTTTCCCCCGGCTTGTATATACGCCAATTATTCTAGGGCTAACTTATCTTTTGTACATTGACACAATCTAATCCATTGTGTGTTGTGTGCATTCTTGCTTCTTCTCCAAGCTTTGTGTGCTTTTCTACAACCCTAATTCCAACATTATGGTCCGTGATCAATGGCACCAAAGAGAAAGCAAGCAACAACGAAGGAGCTGAGAAGATTCAAATCTAGCAAGACCAACATGACAAGGCCAATGCTCTCATTGGTCTTGCATCGTTTGACCATCTTGTTCTACCATGTCGACTTCAACAATAGTACCGATGAGATATGGGACAAATTGGAAAACTTGTTTGGTAACAACAAGATAAATATCTATAAGGTTTTTTTTTGAAGCAAAAATTGTTTAGTCTAAAAATGAGTGAAGAAGAGACCTTGGGAGCGCACTTGAGCAAACTTGCCTCCATTTTGCAAACAACTCTCAAGCAATCACATCGACTGGCTTCCCAAGCATAGCAAGATGTCCAGACTCCTTGCTTATGAAGACAACTTCTCTATCCTTTTCATAGCTTCTAATTTAATTTATTCTCCCCAAGTTAACTCATTCTAAGATACAATTTGGTTTTGATTTGAAAGTATCCGTAAGCTCGAGTCCACCTTGCTACCCACTTTTCAGTGTTTTGATCCTTCTCTAGTTATACCATTTCCATAGACTCAGCCTAGCCCTATTCAATCCCATGGGTCTACCCTTTCGTTAACCACCAGGCCTATGGAGCCGGTCTAAACTCACATACCCATAATTGAAATTGCCATTTAACTCATGCACACTACTTAATAGAGTCGGCACACCCACTCCTTTGACAAGACATCACACATCTCCTGCAACAAAGTGTTATTAGGATACACATGCACATGGGATGGACCTAGGCACATGGGCTTAGGGTCATTTACATGTGGGATTAGGGCACATGGGCCTTGGGGACTATAAAAGGCATGTGCTCTAGGAGTATTGTATCTTTTGATACCTTGATACTTTTTGACATCTCATGATATTTATTACACTTTACTTTCCATGCTTCTTAGTGCTAATCTTTCTTGCTTTTCTTAATCAAGACTAATTAGGATAATCGTAGGCTAATTTTATTGTACCTTTGTTTCATTGGTATCAAGACTCTTGGCTTAGATCTTTGCTTAGGAAGTGATTAGTGATAATCATTTTTAGATTATGTCTAATCTAGTTTTCAGAATACATTTTTTTGATCTTGATTAATGATAATCATTTTCGGATTACTGTTAATTCAATCTTTTGAAATGTATTTTCTTAATCTTGATTAGTGTTAATCATTTTTAAAATTGATTTTTACATAGTTTTTCAGATTTGCTAATTTCTTATTTTGATAAGATTAGCAATGAAAATTTTATTAATCATTTTTGTCTCACCTCCATAAACTCATCACTACTCTCATGCACTATCCCTGACTGCTTAATTACAACAACTTAATCCACATCAATACTACTAGGAATGCTATGAAACTATGAGTAGTGGTCATATTCGAAATCTCTTTACATGTGACAACTCTACAGGAGTAGCCCAACACATCTAATACTAGAACCTTGGGTATATGCTCCTCATGGTCTATAATGTACTCATCAACATGTGAAGTGTCATCCCCATGTGTAACTAGGGATGTATGACTAGCCAAATGATCGTGACTAGTCAAATGTCCATTAAGATGTGAAGTATCATCATCCCAAATCTCACACACTACAATGGATGTATCACTAGTCAAGAGCTGATCCCCATGATAGTCTAATGCATCACTATGATCCGCCAATACATCACTATCTCCTAATGCATCATTATGATCCACTGGAAGGTAGGTAGACATGGGCGTATCATCAGACATAGGTGTATCATAAATCACAATGCTTGGAATGCTCGCTGCCATGCCTCCCATCAAGATCATGTCCACATGATCTGACTCACACACATCACTCTCACTATTACTAACACATATATCATCATCATGTGCATATGTGTCAGTGGCAACATGTGCACATGTATTACTATTATCATGTGTATGTGTGTGCGATACATCAATATCATCATGTGTATGTGTGCATGATACATCATCATAGGTATGTGGGTGTGATACATCAATGTCATCACATGTGTATGTATGACCATCTCATGTATACATGTATCAACATCAATATCACATTATCAACATGATCATCATCATCATTATCCACATCATCATCATCTCTATTGTCGATGTCGATGTAGTATACATCCTCAGGAACATAATCACGGCCACTCAAGAATGTAGGGCACTCAAATAAGTGACCATAGGAGTCATCCCAACTGAGAAAAGATGATCCATATGCTTGTAAGAAATGTTTGAATGTCCAACAGTCAACGGATTATTGAATGTGCCAATCTCTCTCATCCTATAGATGACGAACATGTATAGACAACAAACTCCACAACTCCATCCTCCATCTATGGCATGAATGATCTATCTCCTCATCATGTGAAATAGATGATGAAGGATCCAATGGCCGAAGTTTGGATGTCCCAAATGTATGCACAAAGTCGACAAAAGTGATGTATAATCTAATCATGTCGGGCAACCCATGATATTGTGTACGAAGCATCCGAACTAAGAATCTAGCATCACACC
Organism: Cibotium barometz; assembly: GCF_041138505.1. NCBI lineage: Eukaryota > Viridiplantae > Streptophyta > Polypodiopsida > Cyatheales > Cibotiaceae > Cibotium > Cibotium barometz. The sequence goes on from NC_141055.1 coordinate 59,862,598, forward strand.
TGCATCCCCAATCATCAAGAGTCGTAAGATGATGTCATCGCCTGAAGAAAATAAGGACCATGGCGAGTAGAAGAAGGGTAATAGTAATAAACCATGGCTACGTGTGAACACTATCCAATGCTCGAATGGCAAAAAATGTGCTTGTGAACATCCAAAATAAAACCAAATGGGCAAAAGTATGTGCATGAATGCCCAAAATGCACCAAAAATCACCCAATGTGTCAAGCGTGCATGAACACCCTCCTCCACAAAATCCCTAAAATGTATAAACACACCCACATCATAATGCATGTGAAATGACCCAATGGTGGGTGGTTGCACAACCATGTAAAAGGGTGAAGGTAGTAAATGTGAAGAGGTGTGGGCATGAGAAGAAACTCAACTATTAGGAAAAAGGTGGGGTGTTATTTGTGAATGAGGTGTGAAAAGCATCCCAAAAGTAAACGTGTGAGGGTTTTTTTTAAGTCACTTCTATTCCTCCCTTCCTGTAGGCTACACCCAATGACGGCCAAAGCTCTGAGATCTCTTTGCTCAAGGAAGACAAGCGCCTGTGGCCCTCTTCTCTTTCGCCTTGCTACCGTTCGTTTGCAAGCTGCGACCACTCCAGAACATGCAAAAGAGCTAGGTGTACTCACCAGAAGATCTTGGAGAAGAGCTCACTGTGTGCTGCAAAGAGCTCGCTGGGTTCTTGCTTAGCTGACGGACGAGCTGCTGACATATGAACAATGCTGTTGTGTTTTTTTTAAATTGTTGCTACTGCTGTCAGTGAACCTTAAATGGGAATGAAGCTGCTAAGCTTGAGCTTGAAATTTTGGATGCATACAGGTTAATTTTCTACATCAAATTTGAAGATTGTTGGCTACTTTGGAGTACCTGGAACACTCATTGGAGTGTGGTTGAGCTGAGGAAGGCTTGTTTACAGATTTGGAATTGTGCGAAAGCTATATTTGCATTGAGTAATATGTTGGATAATCCAGTACAGATTGTTGGTGAAAAGCTGGATAGGAAGAACTTCCAGGCATGGAAGTACAGGATCAAAAGTTTTCTGAATGGAAAAGGTTTTTGGAATCTCATTACAGGTGCTGAGCCAAAGCCAGAACTACCCCGACAACCTACACAGCAGCAGGTTATCGCTCATAAGCAATGGTTAGAAAGAGCATTCAAAGTGTTGCATTATCTGTCTATATGTATTTCGGATGCTATGCTCATACACATACATGATGCTGAGAATCCCAAGGATGCATGGGATACATTGGTGAAGTTGTTTGATACAGACATGAGTGCTCGCAAGTCTCAGTTATTACGACAACAGATAAATAATGTGAAGCGGAATAGAAGGAGCATTCATGATTATGTGCAAGAAATTAAGAAGTTTGCAGATGCATTGGCAACAATAAATGCCCCCATGCTTGATGATGATTTGGTGGATATTACCTTGCGTGGTCTTGGTAAGGAATATAAATCTTTTGATACATCCATCTCAGTTCGGAGTACAGTATTACCAGACTTTGATGAGTTGGTTTCACTCTTGCTTGTTGAGAAAATCAAACTCAGTGATTCATTTCAGGATGCATCTATTAGCCATGATGATAATGGCAGAAATCAGGCTTTCTACTCGCAGAGGTTTTAGAGGCAGGGGGAGCTCAGGGGGAGATTCGCATCACGTGGCCGTGGTGGTAATGGTTGTGGATGGCAGGACAGGTCATCACAACAGAATTTTCAGCCTTCATTTGGTGCTAGAGGTGGTCGTGGATATGCACCTCAGAGAGGCAGAGGTAATCCTCATGGTAGAGGACGTTGGCAAGGCCAACAAACATCTATGCAAGATGTGGAATGCCATTACTGTGGGAAATTTTGTCATATAGCGCATGATTGTTTCCGCAAACAGAATGATTCGAGAGGGGGTAGAGCACAACGTGGTGGACATTATGCACAACATGGTGGAAATTATGCATCAAGCAGTAATGATGGCACAACAAATCACTTGTTTGCCATGAAACATGTTGTTGGACCTATGATGACAAATGCTGAGAATGATGACACTTGGTATATGGACTCTGGAGCATCAAACTATATGACTTGTCATGGTGAATGGTTTGAGCATATGAAGCCTATGGATGTGAAAGGCTATGCGGAAATAGGAGATGATACTCAGCATGCCATTACACATGTTGGAAGTGTACCATTGGTTATGCACAATGGTCAAACAAAGTGTATGTCAGATGTATTGTATGTGCCTTCTATCACAAAAAGCTTGGCCTTAGTTGGTCAAATGGTGGAACAGGGATTACAGGTTCGTTTCAACGAGCATCGTTACTTCATTGAGGATTTTAAACATGGATGTAGAGTCATTGCTAAAGGCAAGAAAGAAGGCAGGTTGTTTAAGCTGGATGCTGGAATTCCCGAGTTAAAATCAGCCATGTTCTCTAAAAGCAAAAATGTGGTACGCATTATATGGTTTGAAGCAAGCACCTCGTGCTTGGAGTGATAAGATGAGCAGATATCTTATCTCCCTTGGATTTTAGATTTCTACAGCAGATTCTTCACTCTATGTGAAGAAAACAGATCAAGGGATTGTTTTACTTGTCATCTATGTGGATGACTTGATTATCACAGGTGATCATGGTACAGATGTGATGCATGTCAAGAAAGCTTTGAGTGGGCAATTTGACATGAAAGACCTTGGTGAGTTGAAATACTTTCTTGGAATTGAAGTGATCAAAGACCATGCAGGTACATGGTTAGTGCAGCGCCAATATGCATTGGATATGTTGGCAAAATATGGCATGACAGGTTGTAAGCCTATGAGTACACCTTTGGAGTAGAATGCGAAGTTGCGGGCTAATTTTGGTGAGGAGTTGGATGATCCATCTATGTACAGAAAGATGGTTGGTAGTCTCATTTACATGACTATCACACGCCCGAATTTTAGTTATGCTGTGGGGCTAGTAAGCCAATTCATGCAGAGCCCCAGAAAACCTCATTTGGATGCAGTGAGACGCATCATGCGATATGTAAAGACCACTGCACATTATGGTCTACTTTATGAGAGTGGTAAAGGCTTGGATATACATGGCTACACAGATGCTGATTGGGCAGGTACTTCATATGATAGGAGTGCAACCGGAATCTTATTCTAGGAATTGATTGTGGAAAAGTAGAGAATTAATTCAATCATAAAAACCATTGCTTGTAAGCTTCAACTAAATCAAATCAATTGAAAAATTAAACACTTAAACAGAAATACTTAGCTCAAAAAGACCATATTGGGTGCAATCTTCCGCCCTCTTGTGCGTGGCCTCTCCCCACACAAGAGTATTTCTTTATTAGCTTTCTTTTTCACCAAAATTAGGCCATAGCCCCCAAAATGTACAAGATGTGCTTTTTAGAGAGCACGACACTCTTCTTTAACAAAAATAGAGTGTCAAATTGGGACTAGGGTAAAGCCATAGGCTTTAATAAATTCCACATAAATAAATGTATCTTTCCTAAAGTTCAAAACGGAAAAATCATTTGATAAGGTTACAAGCTACTATGCTTGCCAAAAATGAAATGTGATGAACCAAGACATTTCTTCCAAAGTAAACTCTTCAATTCCCATAGTCTTCATCACCTGAAAATATAAGCCCAATTAATTATTAAATTAATCCCACAAATATTAAACAGGCACAAATCATCACCAACTCATGACTACCAGGCGTAAGTACCCCAGGAATCACCCTGCCATACAAACCTAACTGAAATAATCATAGGTGGCCTCAAACATACGTCATATACCACACGTATTAATATTTATAGTGGTGTCACCCACGATATTAACCTAGCCGGCATGCTCTTCCATAGATAATCTCAAATGGTGCTCGACCAGTAGTAGCAGTATGAGGAGTATTATTATAAGCAAATTGGAGTAGGTGTATGTACTTATCCCATGCACTAGGTTGTTGGGAAACATAGGCTCTAAGCATATCTAAGATAGTGCTATTTGTAACTTCGGTTTGTCCATTCGATTCCGGATGGAAAGCCGTGGAAAAATCTAACTTAGTGCCTAAGTTTGAGAAAAGAGCAACCCAAAAGTGACTACAAAATTTAGAATCTCTATCAGAAACTATCACTTTGGGTAGACCATGATGAATAAAAATTTGCTTAACAAATATGTTCGCGGCTTGCTGAGAAGTTAGTGTCTTTTTACATGGAATGAAATAGTCCATAGACACTTGTTCCCATGGTCTATCAGGAATAGGTAGAGGTATAAGCAATCCTAAAGCTTTGCCTTTGTAGCTTTTAATTGTTTGACAAATGTTACATTCAGCTACAAATTTAGCTACATCATTCTTCAAATGAGGCCAATAGAATTCTCGAGAAACTACTTGAAGTGTTGCAGAAACTCCTCTATGTCCCACAAATGGTGGTTGGTGCATCTCTTCCAAGACAAGCTGTCTGTAAGGTTGAGTAACACACAATATTTTCTCAAAGAAAAGATAGCCATCATTATGAGAATAACTTCCTTGAGGTGTCCAATTGTTTTCACGCAATTTGATCCATATTTGAGAAAAATCTGGATCAACTTCGTAAGTTTCTTTCATAAGTACAAATGGTTCACTTTCAATAATGGAAATGTTGTTGATATTTGGTCTTCAACTCAAAGCATCGGCAACAACATTCTCTTTTCCAGGTTGATATTGAATCATAGGTTGGAAACTTTGAATGAAAGCTGCCCATTTGATATGCCTATCTGAAATAAGAGGTTGCGTAAGCAAATGCCTAATGCTTTGTTGATCTGTCTTGATAAGAAATTCAGAGCCCATTAGGTAATGCTTCCAGATTTTCAAAGCATGCACTACTACTGCTAATTCCTTGTCATAAGTGCTATAATTTTGCTTTGCAAGCTTAAGCTTTCTACTTTGATAAGCAATAGGATGGTTGTCTTGCATAAGAACAGCTCCAAATCCTTTGCCACTAGCATCAGTCTCACTACTATAAAGAATCGTCTTTGAAAACCAGGTAGTGTTAGAACTGGTGCTTGTGTTAAAGCATTCTTGAGTGTTGCAAAAGATTTATCTTGCTTTTCAGTCCAATTGAAATTTGTAGCTTTCTTAAGGAGTTCAGTCAAAGGATGAGCCATACAAGCAAAATTCTTGACGAACTTCCTATAATAACTACATAAGCCAAGAAAAGATCTAAGATCATGTATGTCTCTAGGCGTAGGCCAAGAAGCAATACACTCAATTTTCTTAGGATCTACACGAATCCCTTCAGCCGACACTGTATGACCTAAGTATTCAATCTCCTCTTGAAAGAAAGAACTCTTTTTCAGGATTGACATACAATTCATTTTCTCTCAAAAGATTGAACACTTGTTCCAAGTGTTGTTCATGTTCTTGTCGATCCTTGCTGAAAACAAGAATGTCATCAAAGAACACTATAACAAAACTTTGAAACTTAAGGAATATACAATTCATCATACAGTTGAAAGTAGCTGGAGCATTGGTCAAACCAAATGGCATAACCAAAAACTCATAATGACCAGTTTGGGTTCTAAAAGCTGTCTTGAAAATGTCAGATTGAGTCATACGAACTTGATGATACCCAGACTTTAGGTCAATCTTGCTAAAGACCTTTGATCCTCTAAGCTTATCAAGAAGATCATCTACCCTAGGAATAGTCTTGACAGTAATCTTATTCAATGCACGATAGTCTACACACATTCGGTAAGTTCCGTTCTTCTTCTTAACAAGAAGTACTGGAGCTCCAAAAGGTGAACTACTAGGTCGAATAAGGCCTCTCTCTAGCAAGTCTTCTATTTGGCTTTGGATTTCTCTTTGCTCTAAATTGTTGACTCTATAGGGAGCTTTACAAGGCGGAGAATTTCCAGGCAATAAGTCAATACTATGATCCTCAGGCCTAGACTTAGGTAATCTTGGAGGCAGATCTTCCATGAAACAGTCAATACTATGATCCTCAGGCCTAGACTTAGGTAATCCTGGAGGCAGATCTTCCATGAAACAGTCACTAAATTTGGAGATAAAAAGATCAAACTTTGGATTTTTGGATGTGTCAAGCTGGTTAACCCATACCAATAAGTCTTGTCTCTTTTTCTTAGAGCTCTCTTTGCTTGAGTGTGACTCAACAAAGGACTCATTTCTCCTTTGACTTGACACTGGAGGATAATATTTTCATTGTCCTTTCTTAGAGAAATGCTGTGAGTGTCATAGTCTATAATAGGATTGTATTTGTATCTCCAAGGCATACCCAAAATTATATCTCCAATGCTGTGAGTGTCATAGTCTATAATAGGATTGTATTTGTATTTGTTGAGTGTGACTCAACAAAGGACTCATTTCTCCTTTGACTTGACACTGGAGGATAATATTTTCATTGTCCTTTCTTAGAGAAATGCTGTGAGTGTCATAGTCTATAATAGGATTGTATTTGTATCTCCAAGGCATACCCAAAATTATATCTCCAATGCTGTGAGTGTCATAGTCTATAATAGGATTGTATTTGTATCTCCAAGGCATACCCAAAATTATATCTACCCCTTGTAAAGGTGCAACTAAGAAATCCCTCTTTTTTGTTAAAGGTTTGATGCATAAATCCAAATCTTTCACCTCTTGCATGCAATTATACTTTGTTCCAGTAAATGCTGCTTTGATTTTATAGTGTGTAGGTAAAGAATGAAGATTTAATGCTTTAAGTACCTTTTCAGAAATGAAATCATGTGTACTACCATCATCATGCAAAATAAGAACTTCATGTCCATTTATCATTCCTTTTATTTTAAGCAAAGAATGAACATGAGGTTTACCTTCTTGTTCTGAGTAATCTGGATCGGAATTACCCTCTTGCTTGAATGATTCTTCTTCATTGTCGTCTTCTTCAATCATGTTGACTTGAGCTGCTGCTACTGCTAGTGTTGAATTCTTGGTACACTCCGGACAATTCGGTGCTATGTGACCTTCTTTGTGGCACTTGAAACATTTGATAGGAGATGTCTTCGGTTTGCCACCATTGACTTTCTTATTGGTACTCATGTTGCCTTTAGCCTCGTCCTTGCCTTTAGCCTTGTCCTTGCCTTTGTCATAACCTGGTTTATACATCTTCTTTGAAGCATAAAAAGATTTAGTAAATGGTTTAGAAGAAGTACCCTCATGTGCTTTAATCTCTTTAGGAAAACCATTTTTACGTTCTGAATTAGTTGCCAAAGATATTGCAGAAGATGAATGAGGTCGAAACATATTCACATCGGCCCTAATAGTAGATCTAAGGCCCGATATGAACTTCCTTTTTTGATCTTTCTCGTTGACTCTATCCACAACCTGCACCTGTAATAAAGTATTCAAGAACTTTTCTACATACTGTGACATAGTTTCCTTTTCCAATTGATGCAAAGTGTCCCATTGGTGCCTAACTTTGGACTTGAATTGTGAGGGTAAAAAGTGCTTTTTAACCAGCCGTTGAAATCTTTTCCAAGAATCTGGTTTGTCATGACCTTGCTTTATTACAATCCACCATAAAGCTGCACTGTCTACCATATGATTGACTGCACATTTAATCTTATCACTCTCTGAAAATTTTTCTCCAGAAAAATAGTCATCTAGTTGACTAAGCCAAGCTAAAATGATCCTAGCATCCTTCTTTCCATCATAATTTTGAAATATGAAAGCTTTCCGACTAATCTTGGATTCTTTTTGTGACCTTTGTGCTTGCAATGTAGCATTTATAGCCCTTTGAATAGTGTCATCTTCGTCATCAAAAGATAGCGAAGAGTCACGCTTGCGTCTACGACTCGAGAGCTATCTTTCCAATTCAATACGCTTCTCTCTTTCTTCTACAATTTGATGTTGTAAAGAAAGGAGTTGCTCTTGAATTGATGGGTGGCGAGATAGGCAAATCTGCCATAGTGCTTGTGCAAATGATGTAGATAAATAAAATTTTACTTTATTTGATGTAAATAAATAAAGCAAAAATGAGTACTTATCTTGTTTTTCTCCTGCAATTTGATCTTGGTTGAAGCTGAACAAAGACGTTGTCCAATGGCTGAACTGAATTCTCGTCGCCTCAAACAAATCTCGAACGATTCCGCGTGATTCAAGAGTCTTGGGCTAGTAGAATTGTTGATGAAATAATTTTTATGCACTTTGAAACCTGCTGAAACAGTCCTGTAAACCTTGCCCAAACTCTGTAATATTTTCTGAAATTTTTCAAAATTTTTCAGAAGCGATTTCGAAATTTTCTGGCCTTTTCTAGGCAATTTTCAAGCTTTTTAAAACCTGTAAATCACTTTTCTGCACCCAGAAATTTTCAGAATTGGAAACCTTTGAATTTCTCTTCAAATTTGAAAATAGGGAAAAGTAAAGGTTCAAAAAGTGATGTGACTTGCATGGGGATTGGGAAAAGTAAGAGTAGATTAGGATTAGGAGGTGATTAGGCTTATGGGAGATTAAGCACTTTTTTTTTTCTACTCCACTAGCCGTTTTGTGCTGGCAGGCTGCCGCCGTGCGCCTCTTCTCCACGAATTTCCTTGATGATTTATTTGGTAGCTTTTACACTGATTTATCTGCTCCGTCTATTATAGATTTGCTCATACTTGAAGCTTTCTGATTTCTGAGAGAAACCCGTGAGGTTTTTGGCTATGAGGATTTCATCCATACGGTCAGATTTTGATTTCATTGAGTATTTGGAAAAACCACTTTTTGATAGAGAGGGATGGTTTTGTAGGGTGGTGAGTGGGTTTGAGAGTAGATCTAGTTTTGAATCTTTGACCTTTGGGTAAAGACCTACAAAACACCCTTCTGTCCACTGGATAAATTCCTTCACTTTCTTGATTTTTGAGAAGTTGAAGCCCTTTCGTGCCTTCTCCACAAATCTCCTAGCCCAAGCTCTGATACCACTGTAACCGGAATCTTATTCTAGAAATTGATTGTGGAAAAGTAGAGAATTAATTCAATCATAAAAACCATTGCTTGTAAGCTTCAACTAAATCAAATCAATTGAAAAATTAAACACTTAAACAGAAATACTTAGCTCAAAAAGACCATATTGGGTGCAATCTTCCCCCTCTTGTGCGTGGCCTCTCCCCACACAAGAGTATTTCTTTATTAGCTTTCTTTTTCACCAAAATTAGGCCATAGCCCCCAAAATATACAAGATGTGCTTTTTAGAGAGCACGGCACTCTTCTTTAACAAAAATAGAGTGTCAAATTGGGACTAGGGTAAAGCCATAGGCTTTAATAAATTCCACATTAATAAATGTATCTTTCCTAAAGTTCAAAACGGAAAAATCATTTGATAAGGTTACAAGCTACTATGCTTGCCAAAAATGAAATGTGATGAACCAAGACATTTCTTCCAAAGTAGACTCTTCAATTCCCATAGTCTTCATCACCTGAAAATATAAGCCCAATTAATTATTAAATTAATCCCACAAATATTAAACAAGCACAAATCATCACCAACTCATGACTACCAGGCGTAAGTACCCCAAGAATCACCCTGCCATATAAACCTAACTGAAATAATCATAGGTGGCCTCAAACATATGTCATATACCGCACGTATTAATATTTATAGTGGTGTCACCCACGATATTAACCTAGCCGGCATGACGCAAGAGTAATCTAGGCGTCCCCAAATTACTCAAGAGGGGATGAATAATATTTTTCTAGAGGACTTAAAATATATTCTCATGACAAGGAGGTCTACTAGTGGTTATGCTTTTACACTTGGAAGTGCCGTGGTGAGTTGGAGTAGCAAGAAGCAACCTACAGTTGCTTTATCTAGTACTACAGAGGTTGATTATAGAGGTGCAGCCATTGCTACTTGTGAGACAGTATGGTTAAAGAGTCTCTTGGCAGATTTGGGTGAGCCTATTGATGGCAAGGTTGTCATTCATTGTGACAACATGAGCAGTATACAGTTGGCAAAGAATCCAGTGTTTCATGCGAGGACCAAACACATAGAGGTCCATTATCACTTTGTCAGAGAGAAGGTGTTGGATGGTACAGTTGATCTACAGTATGTGAAGACTGATGATGAGCAGGTGGCAGACATCTTTACAAAGCCACTTAGCAGGGAGAAGTTTGAGTACTTCCGTACTATGTTGGGAGTACATGGGATGAGCTTGAGGGGGAGTGTTGAGAGCTTTGATATCCCAAGCTCATCTACATCTTCATCTATGGCAGTACATCATGAGCTTGAGAGGGGCTGTTGAGATTCAAGCTCAATGTCAGTGTGAGCCAGCTATGCTATGTGCTGGCATGCTAGGTAGGAACATGTGTGAGACTGGACACGGTCATTTATGTCTCACACATGTTCCTACCTAACATGCCAGCACATAGCATAGTTGGCTCACACTAACATCGAGCTTGAATCTCAACAGCCCCTCTCAAGCTCATGAGTACTGCCATAGATGAAGATGTAGATGAGCTTGAGGGGGAGTGTTGAGAGCTTTGATATCCCAAGCTCATCTACATCTTCATCTATGGCAGTACATCATGAGCTTGAGAGGGACTGTTGAGATTCAAGCTCGATGTCAGTGTGAGCCAGCTATGCTATGTGCTGGCATGTTAGGTAGGAACATGTGTGAGACATAAATGACCGCATCCAACTGGTCATAGTGTGTGGACATTAGCTAGGGTTAGATGTGTGTGGACACAACTCATAGTGTGTTGTGTGTATTATGGATTATGGCTTTCTGCATTGTGTGAGAAGGGAGATGGCGTCCCTCTATGGTTAGGGTTTGCAATATACATTAGGGTTTGCTCCTGTGTGTGTGTCTTCTCTCCCTCTACCTATTTTTTCAACACTTAACACACACTTACGTTGAGGAGCACAGAGTTGATCTAGCTAGCAACTAGATGATCTCACAGAGTTGGGACAGCCTGTGAGTGCTGTGAGTTGCACCACTGAAACACTGTATAGAGTACGATTATTACGCCTCAAAACTAGATGAACTGATGATGCGTTGCATGGCGCATGGTGGAACTATTTTTCTGTGTGGTTGTTGGCTTGCACTTCGGGTTTGCTGATCATCTACCAACTAAGCCTGAGAAGGCAATGACGGTTTCAAATGGTTTGTTTCTTTACAAGGACTATGGTGCTGATTGTTACTGTCGTCTACTTATGTTCAATGGTTGTGTTGCACTTGACCACTCCCATTCATACTATTGTAGTATTGATAATGTAGCATTATATGGTAGTGATGTGTGTGAACACACTTAGGATCGCCGAGGTACTTTTTCTGTCACTAGGAGGTTTTTTCCCCCGTGCATTTGTACACCCTCTTATCTACTCATTTTGGGGTGTGTACTTATTTTTTGTATTTGTTGGCACACATTTGTTCATTCTAATCTAGTGAGTTTGTGTGCTCTCAAGCTTCTCTATCTTGTATGTGTGCATTGTTGTTGCAACCCTAACCCTAATTCTAACAATTAGTATCAGAGCTAGCTTCCTTGACACTTGATCTAGTAGTCTGCCTCCCTCCTCACAACCATGTTTTTCTGTCTCTGATTGAGATACCCTCTTAGGAGAAGAAGGTATATACTGTAGTGTGTTGTATATAAATTATACAACATTTTCGGGATCCATGACGTGATTCGGTGCATTTTGGGCACCACAAGGTTTCTGCATACGTTCTGGAGAGGCATCATTTTGGATTAGTTCTGCTCAATTTTGGGTCTTTGGGCTATGCAACGACGAAGATTTGGTGTGTAGCAGCATCTACAGTGTCTTCTACAACATCGACCATCATGTATTTAACATGTTATCTGCTAAGGACATACTTGATGGGACTAACTACCCCATTGTGGCCCTATATGATGAGGCATGTACTGGTTGCTACTTAAAGGCCTTTGGAATGTGGTTAGTGGTATGAAACTCATCCATTTTCACAACTACCAGTGCAACTAGGTGTTGCAGGTACATCTGAAGTAGAATTTGATACAGATGTGGCTCCTCCAAATGCACCACCAGTACCTCCCACTGCTTCTCAAACGAGATGGGATGGAAGAGATGCACATGCACATGCATTTCGTGCACTTTTTGTGAAGCAAAGCATTATTCATCATATACGGTCATGTAAGACTTCAAAATAGGCATGGCATGCACTTGTTACATTATACCAAGTGCGCAATATGAAGCATGTGTTGCATATCTGTAGCACAAACAGTTAGAGTCTGAGCACATGAATGAGCGAGACTCAAAGGACAGCTTCTTGACCAAGATCAAAGATTTTAAGGAGCAGCTTGCTAGTGTGGATGAGATATATCCTGATAATACATTGGTGCTTAGAGTTCTCAATGCATTGCTTAGAGTTCTCAATGCATTGCTGGATTCTTATCAGAGTTTTGCCTCTACCCTTAGACTCATGATGAAGGGAAATCCAAATGCCCTTATATTTGATGAGCTGGTTTCAGTACTCTTGCAAAAAGAGTAGTCTAGGCAAAATAGATGTGTTATGCGAGTTGGTGACCAAGCTTTTGTTGCCAGTCAGAAAGGTAAAGGTAAAGCTTCTTCGTATGGTGGCTATAAGCTAAAATCAAAATCCTCAAGTAACGATGTAGAGAAAGAAGATGATAAGCCGAAAAAGAAGAGCAACTATCACTATTACAGGCAACCAGGGTACTACATAAATGAGTGCAAGAAAAGACTAGAGAAGGAGAAAAAGAAAGAATTGTGCATGGTTGTGGCTGCTGATGCATCAGCACCAAGTGTAGAGAAGAAGGAATCTACAAGTTTTTCTCAAGATGATTGGGCATGGACTGTACATTGCAGTTATGACCCTTCTGTTTTCATGATGTATGCATGTCAGTGGTAGAATCGGATGCTTGGTACTTTGACAGTGGTGCTAATAAGTATATTACTTCACAAAAAATTTATTCTCATCTTTGCAATCTGTCCCAAGTGCAGGAACCGTCACATGTGCAAACGGTTCCTCATATCCTGTCAAAGGAGTTGGTAGAGTTGTGCTCATTGCTGCTGCAAATGGGGATACATTTACTCTTTCTACAGTTTTATATGTGCCAGGCATTAAGAAGAACTTGCTGTTAGTTTCAGCCTTAGCCTTGTCAGTTGTGATGGTGAAATTTGTGGATGACAGATGTACAATTCATGATAGAAATGGTGGTTATTCTATCATTACCTCAGGTACCTTGTTTCATGGCCTATACAAGATGGATGTATTTGAGAAGTTGCACCTTGATGCTTGCTCAGTCTCTACGACTTGTGCTATGAGTGATGCAGAATTATGGCATGCATGATTTGGCCATCTGAATTATGGCAGTTTGTTATGCCTTCAAAGGCATGATATGGTGTCTGAGTTGCCAACTCTTGAGACCCCTGCTAGACATGTATGTGAGGGATGTATTCTTGATAAAATGCATCGGGCATCATTATCAAAGGATGGATCTGTGAGAAATTGCAGCTTATACATAGTGATGTATGTGGTTCTATGAGGACACCATCTATTGGGGGATATCTCTACTTCGTCACTTTTATTGTTGATGATTACGCTAGATATAGCTGGGTGTATCCATTAAAGCAGAAGTCAGAGGTTTTTATGTGCTTTAGGCACTTTGTATCCATGGCTGAAAATGCATGTGAATGTAAAGTTTGCACCCTCGAATGTTCAGATCGAGGGGGGGAGTATATGTCCAAGGAATTTCATGCATATATGGCTAAAAAAGGCATAAGGCATCAATGTATAGTGCCATACACACCTCAACAAAATGGTGTGGCTGAGAGGAAGAACAGGTCTCTCATGGAGATGGCACGATGTATGGTGAAAGCCCAGGATTTACCTCATAGTTTTTGGTTAGAGGCAACTATATGCGCAAACTATGTGTTGTGAACCAATGCCCTACCAAGGACTTGCAGTCTAAAACTCCTTATAAAGATTTACATGGCAGGAAGCCTTCTGTGGCTCATGTGCATGTTTTTGGTTGTCTTGCTTATGCTCTTGTGCCTGAGTAACAACACAGTAAGCTTGATGATAAGGCAGTTAAATGCATATTTGTGGGATACAGTTCAAAAAGTAAGGAATATAGACTCTACCATCCAGCCTCAAAGCGGATTTTGGTAAGTAGAGATGTTATTTTTGTCAAAAACTCAGTTCAATCCATGCTTTCATGCAAAAAACAACAGAATGTATGTGTTTGATTCACTCCTACCATTGTTCAATGGAAGGAAACCATATGTAGAGCAATTGAATGCTCAACCAAGTGCTGAAATTTAGCCTTTGCAGGTGCAAAATCAGCCTAGAAATCAACCTTTTGATGAGGCAATTATTAAGGATGTAGTGGATGAGGAGAGAGTAGCCATAGAAGAATCTAGGCGTATGCCAAAATGGCTTGTGCAGACATTGAGTGGGATAACAAGTTGGCAGCTCCTTTACCTAGCAGAACTCATGCAGGTTCTCATCATGCAGATTATTCTCATGTGGATCATGTTCTCATTTCTACTTTATGTAATGAGGAGGAACCTGTTTCCTTTGAGGAAGCATAGGATCATGATCATTGGATGCATGCTATGCAGGATAAGTTTAACTCTATACTCAAGAATGACACCTAGTATTTGACAGATCCACCTCATGGCAAGAAGGCCATTGGTACTAAGTAGGTTTACAAGTTAAAATGCAAAGCAAATGGTAGCATTGATCGCTACAAGGCCATACTTGTTGCAAAGGTGTATGCCCAACAAAAGGGCATCAATTATGATGAGATCTTTGCACCCACATCTCGTATGACTACCATTAGGTGTCTCATTGCTTTGGTAGCACATCATGGGTGGAATGTACATCAGTTGGATATTAAGACTGCATTCTTGAATCATGATTTACATGAAGAGGTGTATGTATCATAGCCTCATGGTTTTGCTGTGAAAGGAGAAGAGTCTAAAGTATGCAGATTGAAAAAAACTCTTTATGGCCTTAAGTAGGCTCCTAGAGCATGGTATGAGAAGATTCATGTGTACTTGGTTACAAATGATTTTTACAACAGTCCAATAGAGAGTACCCTCTACATGAAGAGGAGTAAGGACATATTTTTGGTCATCATTCTATATGTTGACATGCTGCTCACGGGAACCGATATAGATCAGATTTCAGCCTTTAAGGCTGATTTGTAGTCATCGTTTAAGATGTCAGATTTGGGGCCCTTGCATTACTATTTGGGGATTCAGTTTATGCAGCGTAATGATGGCATTGTGATGCTGCAGTCTAAATATATACAGAAGCTATTGAAGAGGTTTAATCTTGAAGACTGTAAACCTATGGCTACACCTATGGAGACAGGTACTCGACTTAGTATTCAAGATGAAGGAGACTCTTTTGATGCTAGTTTGTATCAGCAGGCTATTAGATCCCTTCTTTATGTGTGTAACACGAGGCCAGATATACAATATGTGGTTTCATAGTTGAGAAGATTTATGCATAGCCCAGGTACGAAGCATTAGCAAGCTGTTAAGTGGGTATTTTTGCTATTTACAAGGCACTCAGTATTTTGGATTATTTTATCCAAAGGGGGGTGAGTCACAGTTGCATGCTTTTAGTGATTCAGATTGGACCGGATGTTATGACACATGAGTGTCCACTAGTGGGTTTTTTTCACCTTGGTGATTCATGTATATCATGGCTTAGCAAGAAGCAGCCTACAATGGCCACTTCCAGCGTGAAGCTGAGTACATGGCGACTTTTACAGCTATAGTTGAGTGTGTGTGGCTCCGACGTCTTATGGCTGATTTGGGTGTTGGACAATCGTCTAGCACTATGATTTTCACTGACAACTAGAGCGCATTAGCAGTTGCAAGGAACCTAGTGTTTCATGCTCACTAAGCACATTGAGGTACATTACCACTATGTCAGGGAAAGACTCTCTCAACAGAGATCAGCTTGATCTATGTGTCTACACATGACAACATGGCATATTTATTCACAAAGGCTCTTCGTCGTCGTGAAAAGTTTGAAGCTTTTGTAAATCTTTGGGCTTACTGCCTTTTCAGGATTGATCGGCCATACCATGTACATGTTCACATCATCAATCCAAGGGGGATTTGTAGCATTATATGGTAGTGATGTGTGTGAACACACTTAGGACTGTCGGGGTACTTTTTCCCTCACCTAGGAGGTTTTTTGTCCTGTGCGTATGTACACCCTCTTATCTACTCATTTTGGGGTATATACTTATTTTTTATATCTAACACACATTTGTTCATTCTAATCTAGTGAGTTTATGTACTCTCAAGCTTCTCTATCTTGTGTGTGTGTATTGTTTGCAACCCTAACCCTAATTCCAACAGATAAGATGGTGGAGACTTGTTGTTGATGATGAGTAAGCTTAACATGAAGCATGTTGAGCAATGATCTCCATATGTGCTTCTACAGAGATGTAGATCTGCTGTTACAATGCAAAATTTTCCTTCTTTACTACTAGCCAACCACCACTGATGTTGGTTTTGAGTAATATGTGCACTCTTTCGTGAAGGTTTTCACACTCAAGAATCCTTGTATCCAAGTTAGGCAAACCCTATGGTGTGTGGGGCATAATGACACACCAGTGGACTGGGTTCAATTCCCAGTAGGGCCATACTTACAAATACAGTGTTATCCAACTTTTTTTTTTGAATTTTTGCACTCAAAATTGTAAAGCTTGTACTGTACACTTTTGTATCAACTATTCATCAACATGCTCTCTGCATAATACTGATACTTAGATCTGTGATAGCATAACATGCTATACATTTCTTAATGAAAATGTGTTAAAATGTTGTAATCCAAGGTATGTGCTTGTAAACAGTGTTTTCTCAATACTTTTCTTGCTTCCTTTACTTCTAATGCATCAAGATTTATACTAATCTGTGTATATAATTTATGCTACTCCAACAGATTTGTAATCTTTGTCGCAACAAGAAAGTATCAAGATTAGAAAGATTTGATCAAGAATCACTTACTGTTTCTATTTTGTATCAAGGTTTGATTTTTAGCACAAATAACTTTGCATAATATGTAAATTGCTCTGTTATGTATGGGAGCCCTTTATCCTTTCCATTTGACCCTCGGGGTCATATGATTCATGTATGGGTCTTCCGCTACATTGGCATTCAGTCCATGGATGTGATTTTTTACTTTTGTACATAGCCACTTGTATATGCCTCTTCTTTGGGCACGACCACCCTTCGATTTTGGAGGACAAAATCATGTTAGGAGGGAATGGTTTGTAACAAAGTGTTATTAGGATGCACATACACATCGGATGGGTCTAGGCACATGGCTTAGGGTCATTTACATGTGGGATTAAGGCACATGGGCCTTGGGGACTATAAAAGGCATGTGCTCTAGGAGTATTGTAACTTTTGATACCTTTTGATACCTTGATACCTTTTGACATCTATGATATTCATTACACTTTACTTTCCATGCTTCTTAGTGTTAATATTTATTGCTTTTCCTAATCAAGACTAATTCTAGGCTAATTTTGTAGCACCTTTCTTTCATCTCAAGTTCAAACTTTGAATAAATCGAATTCCTCCAGCTGCATGTATTCTAGCGAAGACTTCTCAAGTCACTTTCTTTTCAACATTCTTGGGATCACACCTAATTTTCTTAAGATATAGATATTTTTCCTCTACGGTCTTCTAGGGTAATCATAATTTTTGTCTAAAGTTAATTGAAGATTCTTTCTTGGCCATTTTTAATGTAAGCTCATAACCTTAGGAACCTACTTAAGTATGTAAAATTTTATATTGGATTTAACTAACTCTAGTTACCTATTTTCTAGGTTTGTCTATTTTTCTCACTAATTTTTAGAGAGAGAAATGGTGTAATTGAACAAGGTTTACTAATAATAAATTGTAAGGTCCCTCCCAAGCCATGTATGTGTCTCTTTTAATATAGATTTCAATAAGGAAAGAGAGTGCACTTAGAGAAGAGTGAGACAACAAGGCTAGAAACATTAGGAAAGTGTCAGAATAAAAATATTAGCTCCAAAAATCCTAAAAGAAATAAGAAGACAAGAATAGTTCTATTAAGAGATAAGTATCTCCAAAAATAGAAATTCAAATTTAGGTGATAGGAGGTTGTATTTAGAGTACTTTTACATATTTAGAGTCCATGCATACTAAAAATGTGAAAAAGCAACACATTTCTACCCGCGTTGGCTTGTAGACTAGATGCCTTCTAGTTCTTTTGATTGGTTATATGGCCATATTTTGAGTTTTTATCAGAGTTATGGCCGAAACAATTTGCTAATTCTGTCAGGGTCTCTACACAGGGAAAACTGTAAGAAGGCAGTAATTTAAGTAGCCTCAAGGTAATCCTAGAGCTTGAGATGTATATATCCCTTCATTCTTATCTAATATCTTAGAAGAGAAGGTTAGATTGCTATGGTCTTTCGGAGGAAGAGACTAAAACTCCATAGCTTTTCTTTTAAAGAAAAAATAGTATGCCGTAGCCCTGCAAGAGAAGGCTATTTTGCCATAGACCTTCGAAAGAGAGAAAAGTCAGAGTACGAGTAAGAGGAGATAAATCTTGGGGATGATCGGATGATTTTAATCATAAGAGAAGGTATTAGAAGACTCTTTATTCTCATATATCAAGTTCTGAAACTCTTATTAACAAGCAAAGATAACAATAAACGATAAATTTCTATAAGGTATATACATATATATTGTTTTTCAATTATATATCATTCTTAGGGGTTGAGGTATGGCCTCGGCTTCTCTATTAATTGTTAATAGTGATCTATTTGATTGATTTACTAGTTAAAGTTTGTATTCTTTTAAACAACAGCATATGCCTTAATAAAGAATGTCTTATCACAATCTCAAGTTGAAATGCTGAAATCTTTGTGAAAATGATTGTTTTCTTTAGTAGGTAACATGGATTCTAGTCCTATGGTTTACTTGAGTAAATGGATTGTTATCTTGGTTAAATTAAGGTACAGGTACAACTCTCCCTGCCTTGACGCTGCCCCATTCTTGTGCTTGTATAGCCGGATAGCGGAGACGTTAGTAAGGCTCGGAGTTGGCCCATGGTATCCCTCATACCATTGGGAGAATGAGGTTTGTTGATTGAGGCGAGTGATTGTGATGCTACCTAGTTTTGAGGGCCCAGGCTAGTGCGGTGAATTAGTCCACCCTAGTGCGTAGACATCCCTCTGAGGGGCGGGAGGATCGAGCAACGGAGCTTGAGAGGGCGACAGGCCGACTTGAGTCCTCATCCTCGCCAGCGCCGACGATGAGGTGTATGGTCCCGTAAGGTTTTGCCCAGCATGTAGAGGCTGGAAGGCTGAATTCTAGATCATCCGGTAGTATAAAGGAAAAGAATAGGAGAGCTAGTTTGGCTTGTATGAAATTGATTCATGTATAAACTTTTTTTATAAATATTATCTTTGGCATTATTGTACCATGGAAAAAGGCTCTTTTAACAAACCTTGTGAAAAGGGCCTTAATTAAGGAACATGTTTATTTATGTCAAACAGTGTGGTAGGATTTTATGCATAAATTAGATGCATAAGAGAAATTCTTTTATTCTAAAAGTGTAATTCCTACTAAATTGGATTTATACATGGAAAGATGCATAAAGAATTTCTTTTACTCCAAAAGTGTTATTCTCATCAATTTTGATTTTATGCATAAATAGATGCATAAAGAATTTTATTTTTAATTCAAAAGAGTTATTTTCATCAATTTTGATTTTATGCATAAATAGATGCATAAAGATTTTTTTTTATTTCAAAAGAGTTATTTTCATCAATTTTGATTTTATGCATAAAGAATTTTATTTCTATTCCAAAAGAGTTATTCTTATCAATTATGATTTTTTGCATAGAAAGATGCATAAAAGGTTTATTTTTATTTCGAAAGTATTATTTTCATTGAAATTAAATTTATGCATAGTTAGATGCATAAAAGATTTATTTTTATTTTGAAAGTGTTATTCTCATTAAAATGGAATTTATGCATAGTAAAATGCATAAAAGATTTTTTTTGTATTTTGAAAGTGTTATTCTCATTAAAATGGAATTTATGCATAGTAAAATGCATAAAAGATTTATTTTTATTTTGAAAGTGTTATTCTCATTAAAATGGAATTTATGCATAGTAAAATGCATAAAAGATTTATTTTTATTTTGAAAGTGTTATTCTCATTAAAATGGAATTTATGCATAGTAAAATGCATAAAAGGTTTATTTTTAATTCGAAAGTGTTATTTTCCTTAAAATTGAACTTATGCCTAAATAGATCATAAAAGGATTTTTATTAAAGTGTTATTACTACTAAACTTCTCTTTATGCCTAATTAGATGCGTTAAGAATCTTTATATCAAAAAATTAGAATTCTCCTACATTCTATAAATAGATGTGATAAGATGTGATAGGAATCAGATAGATGTAAATGGATGTATGGATGTGAATGTGGATGAATGGAGTTGGTATGGATGTAGATATGGAATGTGGATATGGATGTATGGATGTGAATGTGGATGTGGATGTGGATGTATGAATGTAGATGTGGATGTGGATGTGGATGTATGAATGTGAATGTGTATATGGATGTATGAATGTGGAATGTGGAAATGGATGTATGGATGTGAATGTGGATGTGGATGTGGATGTGGATGTATGAATGTAGATGTGGATGTGGATGTATGAAGGTGAATGTGGATATAGATGTATGAATGTAGAATGTGGAAATGGATGTATGGATGTGAATGTGGATGTGGATGTGGATGTATGAATGTAGATGTGGATGTGGATGTATGAATGTGAATGTGGATATAGATGTATGAATGTAGAATGTGGAAATGGATGTATGAATGTGGAATGTGGACATGGATGTGAATGTGGATGTGGATATGGATGTATAAATGTAGATGTGGATGTGGATGTATGAATGTGAATGTGGATATGGATGTATGAATGTGGAATATGGAAATGGATGTATGGATGTGAATGTGGATGTGGATGTGGATGTGGATGTATGAATGTGAATGTGGAAATGGATGTGAATGTGGAAGTGGAAGTGGATGTGGATGTATGAATGTGGAATGTGGATATTGATGTATGGATGTGAATGTGGATGTGGATGTGGATGTACGAATGTAGATGTGGATGTGAATGTATGAATGTGAATGTGGATATGGATGTATGAATAAGGAATGTGGAAATGGATGTACGGATGTGAATGTGGATGTGGATGTGGATGTATGAATGTAGATGTGGATGTGGATGTATGAATGTGAATGTGGATATGGATGTATGAATGTGGAATGTGGATATGGATGTATGGATGTGAATGTGGATGTGGATGTGGATGTATGGATGTAAATGTGGATGTGGATACGGATGTGGATGTATGGATGTGGATGTATAGAAGTATGTATGTGGATGTGGATGTATGAATGAGGATGTGAAAATGGATGTATGAATGTGAATATGGATGTGGATGTGGATGTATGAATGTGGAATGTGGATATGGATGTATGAATGTGGAATGTGGATATGGATGTATGGATGTGAATGTGAATGTGGATGTATGGATGTGGGTATGGATGTGGATGTATAGATGTAGATATGGAATGTGGATGTGGATGTATAAATGTGGATGTGGATATGGAAGTATGAATGTGGATGTGGATGTATGGATGTGGATATGGATGTGTATGTATGAATACGGATGTGGAATTGGATGTATGATGTGGATGTACGAATGTGGATGTGTATGTAGAATAATGAATGCGAATGTGTATGTGAAATGATGTGTCATCGATATGAGTGAATGGATGAGATGTGATATGTGAATTGGGATGTAAATATATGATATATGATGTGAATGAATCTGAGGTGATGAGATGGAAAATGATGTGATTGGATGAGAATGAGTACACATATGAATGGAATGTGGAATAAGTAATGTGGACTGATGAGGGATAATGTGGAAAGACGAGAGTTCAATATAGAAACTGTATTTGTGACCTGTTTGTAAATGACTATTTTATGTCAAGAATGGTGGGGAAGCATTTTGACCGTCTTGTGAGATTAAGGTCGTGGAGACCTAGCTGATAAAGTTGCAACTGCTGATGGGGAGTCAATGGAGGACGTCTCGCATAACAAGGTCAGCCGAGGTCTTGACCAGCCTGGGTTCGATTTAAATGGTGAGCTTCCGGTATGGTGGATGAGGGACCAAGGAAGCGACCTATGAGTGAAGCGCTAGGTGACCTGTGAAGGATCCTAAAGGGTACTGACCATACGGTGCTCGGGCTCTCGGTCACCGAAGATACCCACACGTGCGTCGTGGAAGATGTTGGAACAAGGAGTAAGAGTTGTTTTCTGAAACCAAGTATGGATCTGGTTGATTGACCTTGCTGGTCCTCAACTGATGAGTCCATAGCTCTCTTATATGGATCTGTTGGTTGATCTTGCTAATCTTCAACGAGGATTCCATCTTGATTTTTATAAGTGATTATCTGCCAGGTACTATGAGCTAGGAACTATCGAAAAGGCCCCTAAGTGAACAGGTGGTGAGCTTTCTGGTTGCCAATGATGCCATACATACTCCGATGAAGGAATGATTGGAAATTAAGATTCAACAGAATACTTGGAAGTTTAGGATAAGTAACACTATGATTTCATTACATGACTGAATTAGATACATTTGAATCTAGGAAAAAGGCAATTTCATATTGGGTGTGTAAGTGGTGTGACTGGAGTTAAAATTGCTTGAAAATCTAGCTAGGGGGCCTGGGAACTCTTTTCCTTGGTACCCAGGACAAAACCTAACCAAATCCTAATTGGATCCCATCACTATAGTGGTTGGGCGGTTCGCTAACCCATGGGACTAGATGGGGTTAGGCTGGACTGATGGATCCGTAAATTGAGACTCAATTTTTGTTTAGTTCTATAGATGAAGTAAATCCCGGACAAAAATTGTTCTATGGAAAAGAATCAATGGTTGTGCCTCTCAATGAGGAAAAAAGTGTTGGTCTCTATGATCCAAGTACAGTCTTTTTCTCTAATCTGACTATGGGACTTACGAGTTCGGTTAGATGAGCCCAGCTAGTTAAGGCTTTTGACTACATTAGGGAAAAGTTATCCTGGTGGAATTGCCCGTGCATTCCGGGCAAAGGAAGTTTTTCCGGGTTCGGTTTTGGAAAAACCGATGGATTAGTCTCTTGTCCGGATATCTGTGGGCGAGGCCCCGAGTGTGGGATCCTGCCCCACGTAAGAAGTGCTACTTCCGCTGCTAGCACGCTCGTATTGTTGTGCGGTGGGGATAGGGATCTTACAGTTGGTATCTTACAGTTGGTATCAGAGCGAATTGACTGAGGATCAACCAAAAAGCCAAAAATGTCAAAAATTTATGAAGTAGCAGTATAAGATCAGAATTGTGTGATGAAATTCATACAAATTGTTATTTGAATTGAAATTCATAAATTATTAATTGGGTCTTCAGATGAAAGTACCACAATTGTATGGAATCCCTGACTTCCTTGAGGCCTAGACATGATGGTCTTTACCTTATAATTCCAAGGACCATGACTACCCATATATACCGAGGGTATAACTGCAACTCTTTACTGGTAGTATATACGAGTAAATCTAAGACTTGAAATTATAAGCATTAATGCTATCCAGATGATGAATTCGAATGTGCTTGATATGATTTCTAAATTCTGGTTCTGAACTCATGAATTGATTTGGATTCTGATTGTAAAATGATGATTCCTGAAATTTGGTTGAAATGTAATAAGCCGAGCAAAACCACAATGAGGATGAATGGGACGAGTCCCTGTGATAATGTTCATAGCTAGAATGACGTTAATGACTTCAGCAAATCACTATGAGATTAGTGGATTGTGCTGGCAGGTTACTACTGTTAACTTTTAATCAATGGATCAAGTCAAGGGTTGATAAATTAAAAATCTGAAAATTTGAAATCCCCATGGAGGATTGTTCATATAGAAAAATTCAGTCTAATGGACCATTATTGCGTTAAAGATATGAATGAGATAATTTTGAATGAATTGTTAACTGATAATGCATTCTATATGAGTATCTTTATCCCTTGACTCTGTGGGGAGCCGACCTATTTAGAGAACCCCAGAATCAGTTGAATCAAAAATTGGATTGAATCATAAATAAAGAGACTTAACAAGAAAAATTCAGTCTGATGGACCATTATTATGTTAAAGATATGAATGAGATAATTCTAAATGAATTGTTAACTGATAATGCGTTCTATATGAGTATCTTTATCCCTTGACTCTATGGGGAGCCGACCTATTTAGAGAACCCCGGAATCAGTTGAATCAAAAATCGGATTGAATCATAAATAAAGAGACTTAACAAGAATTTTCGTATTGATAGGAACATGGATCGAGGACGTCGTGGTAGAAATGTTAACCCCCAACTCGATGAAGAAGAGCTCGACCTGGATGTTCGTAAAACTCTTCATAGTTCGCAGCCTGGACCTTTCAAGAGAGAAGGGAAAAACTTGGGCGAGGCTATGGAGAAGTGGATCAAATCAATGGAAGAATACGTTGATGTCACCGGGTACAATGAGAAGAGCAAAATGGCTCTTGCAAGGCTAAAGATAGTGGAGTCAGCTAGAGGCATGGAGAAACCACTGCGAGACAAACCGTCTTGACTGAAATACCCTGGACTGATCTCAAAATTTACCTAAGGACGAGGTTTTGTCCTCCCGGTTTTTTAGAAACAAAGATGAACGAATTCTTAGAGTTAACCCAGGGGAGTAGAACTATTGAAGCATATCACCAAGCATTCGCCCTCCTCCTCAATTACTCGCTTCCGCTGGATGAAGAATAGCTGATGGCTAGGTTCATTTGGGGCTGAATGAACCTTTGAATATCATGGTGAAGAATGCCAAGCCAGTTTCCATGGCCGAAGCAGTTCGAATGGTGAAGGATTTCAGGCCTTTGATGTCAAGTCCTGCCAAAGCCAGCACCATCACCTTTCAAAAGGTTTTTATTCCCAGAAGGTGATTCCAACCTTCCTCCGCCTAAGAGATATCAGGGTCAAACCCAAGATATGGGAAGTTCCAGAGAATGGAAGAAATGTCCGGGATTTCTGAATCCCCAAGCCTGTGCTATGTGCGAACTGCGCCGCGGCCAAGGCTGAACCCTAAAAAGAAACCCTAGAAAACTAATCCCAAAAAAAAAATTAATTAATTTCGAAAAAAAAATTAAAATAAACATAAAAAATTAAATTTTTTAAAAGAAAAAAACCAAACGTGTGAAGAGGAAAGATTTTTTATTTGGAGAAAAAAATTTTGAAAAGAAAAACCCCCAATTGACCCCGACCCCGGCCCCGGCCTCGATCTTTTGATATATATATATATAGGAGAGTGAGCCTCCATAGCTTTCTTTCAAGTGAGAGCTTATGGGAAGTTGTGCCCTATATGTAGCCCACTCCCCAAGGAGTGAAGTGAGCATGTGGGATAAAGCCTTCACCCTTTCCTCCACAAGCAAATAGGCCTTCACCCTTTCCCCCACAAGGAAACAAACTATTTTGAGGACCACAAGAGCTCTGGATAGGCGAACACAGTGCAACCCAAGATCCACGAATAGTGGATAGTGACTCGTCCTCTGACTCAGAAGCCATGGAAGGGCATCCTACCAAGAACCCTGAGGAAACAAGCCAAAACATGCCAGTTTAGACCCCACAACCCGGATCTAGCATGTTTAGTCGTCTAATAGAGACCTTTAGTAGAGCTACACGCTCTGAACATGCGACAAGCAAAGTAAATGAAGAAGGAGGAGTAGTGGATTCGCCATTCACATCTTATGTAGACCCTACCCTTCCAAAGAGTGTCCATGTGGATATTCTACCCACTTCGTTTAATGAGGGCCCTACTGAGCTACCACCTTCCGATGCTCTTCCTAAAGTAGAGGTTCCTAGAAGCCAATCCATAAGAAGTGACATTGCGTCCACTTCAAGAGAACCGTTTGGCACACCAAGTCTAGATTGAAAAGATGCAGGGGGGAAGAGAGATTGAGCTCTTGCAAGCACACACACACACTCACAAAACCCTAATAGAGAACACACAAGGTGAGAGACTGAAATCTTCTTCTTCTCTACTCAACAACCAACACACCATATACAAGAATAAGAGTACTCATAATATGAAAGGTACTCAACCAATACATACATGGGTTCTCTATAGTGTGAACCTGACTAAATGAGCTGGCGCTATAACTATGCCAGTCTCTAGAGTGGCTGTCACACAGCCTGTCATCCCACTGGCCGCATATCTCCCATGATCTCACCAACCATGCCAGTGGTGTAAGTGTGGGGCCTATCCCCCAGGCGGGTCATCAGTGGCCACCGCCTCACTAGACGAGCTCGATATCTCAACACTCCCCCTGGAGCTCAACTCCATCTCATGTACACCAAGCGAAGCCCTGAATCTGCGGAGCTTCTCTGTACCCAATGCTTTGGTGAAGATGTCAGCTACCTGATCCTCTGTGCTGACATAAACAAGGTCAAGATCTTCTGCCAAGACCTTCTCTCTGATGAAGTGGTAGTGGACCTCTATGTGCTTCGTACGAGCATGAAAGACTGGGTTCCTGGCCAACTGTATACTGCTAATGTTGTCACAGAAAATGACAACTTGTCTATCCACTGATAGACCCAAATCTGCAAGTAGCTTTCTCAACCAAGCTACCTCACATGCTGCCATAGCAGCTCCTCTGTACTCGGCCTCTGTACTCGATAGAGCAACCGTAGGCTGCTTCTTGCTGCTCCAAGTCACAGCAGCACTCCCCAAAGAAAACATGAATCCACTGGTAGATCGTCTATCTGAGATACTACCAGCCCAATCAGCATCTGTGTACCCATGTACACATATCTCTGTCCCAGTCTCATAGAATAGTCCACAATGCAAAGTAGACTTCACATACCTCAGTATGCGTCTCACTGCATCCAAATGCGATTTCCCTGGAACCTGCATAAACTGACTCACCAACCCAACAGCATAGCTCAAATCTGGTCTGGTGATCGTCATGTAGATCAAACTTCCTACTATGCTCCTGTACATAGTAGGATCCTCCAAGATCTCTCCTGAATCTACACTCAACTTGCCATTCTGATCCAATGGCACAAAAATAGGCTTATAGCCTGTCATACCATACTTGGACAACATGTCCAAGCCATACTGTCTCTGCAGTAATCCAATACCATGTGGTGACCTAATCACCTCAATGCCCAAGAAATATCTGAGCTCCCCCAGATCCTTCATCTCAAACTTCTGTCTAAGCAAGATCTTTACATCAAAGATCTCTGCATCATGGTCCCCTGTAATGATCAAGTCATCTACATAGATGACAACAAGCACAACTCCTCTATCACCATGTCTCACATACAATGAGAAATCTGCATTGGCTACATGAAAGCCAATAGTGACAAGATATTCAGAAATCTTGTCAGACCATGCTCTTGGTGCTTGCTTTAAGCCATACAAGGCTTTCTTCAACCTGCAAACATGCTCGGGGTGACCCTCATCCTCATAACCAGGTGGCTGCAACATATACACCTCTTCTTGCAAATCCCCATGCAAGAATGCATTCTTTACATCCATCTGATGTAAAGACCATTGCTTTGACGCAGCCACTGCTATCACAACTCTCACCGTTGCCATCTTGGCAACTGGGCTGAAAGTTTCCTCATAATCAATCCCATATGTCTGCGCATATCCTTTGGCTACCAATCTAGCCTTGTACCTGTTTATGCTTCCATCACTGTTATGTTTAACTTTGTACACCCACTTGCATCCAATGACTTTCTTGCCTTCAGGTAATTGCACTAAATCCCAAGTTTCATTTCCATATAGTGCATCCATCTCCTCATCCATAGCTTTCTCCCAACACACATTTCCAACAGCCTCAACAACCTGCACAACCTTTGCCATATATGCATAGTGATGTGCCATATAACCATCATAGGTAAATCTCTGCACACAGGATTTCTCACTCTCCCAGATCTTCGCAGCTTTTCATTCATGTCTTCCATAGCCTTCTTTACACCAAGTGTTCTCATCAAGGCTCATATCTGAGCCACTAGACTCTCCATCAACATGAGAATGCCCTGCAGAAATGTCAGGCATACCAAGGGGCTCAACCACTTTCTCTTTTCCTTTACGTGATGTAGTAATCACATTTGCAGGACTGGTATTATGACGCAGCCTGCCACTCCATGGTCTATCAACAGACCCACTAGATGAGGACTCTCCTGGTCCACTCAAAGACTGTGATTGCTGACCTGCATTCTGTGCAACCACACTTCCACTCACATCAGCCCCAACAGCTTCTTTTTCAGCAACATACCAGCTGCTCAGCTCATCAAACACAACATCCCTGCTTACCCTCAGCTCACGTGTAGCAGGGTTATAACACCTGTATCCCTTTTGCTCAAGGGAATATCCAATAAACACACATTTTTCAGCTTTCGGGTCCAGCTTAGTTCTCAGCTCATCTGGCACATGCACATATGCAATGCATCCAAAGACTTTCAGATGAGACAAATCTGGTTTCTGCCAGTAAACCTCTCCTCTGGAGTTACATCATGTATGGCTGCAGTTGGAGTCCTGTTCATGATGTATACTGCTGTAGAAACAGTCTCAGCCCAATAGCAATGCGGCATATTTTTCTCTTTCATCAATGCTCGCGCAATCTCAGCAATGTGCCTGTTTTTTCGCTCAGCAACTCCATTTTGCTGCGGAGTGTATCTGCATGTGAACTGTCTCCGAATACCATTCTTCTTCAAAAATTCAGAGAACTCATTGGAGAAGTACTCTCCCCCTCCATCTGACCTTAGGCACTTGACATATTTCCCTATTTGCTTTTCAACCAAAACTCTGAAATTCTGAAAGTGAGTGAACACCTCACTCTTCTCTTTCATGAAATATACCCACACTTTCCTTGTGTGGTCATCAATGAAAGTCACATAATACCTGCAGCCTCCCATAGATATGGTCTTCATAGGACCCCATACATCTGAATGCACAACATCTAGTGCATTTCTGCTCACATATCTGTTACGTGGAAACACATGCTTTGTTTGCTTCCCAAATTGGCATGCTTCACAGATTTTATGCATACCTTCCACTTTAAATTTTGGCAGCCCTATCACAATTCCTTTTGTCTGCATAGACTTCAATCTCTGCACATTCACATGTCCAATTCTTTTATGCCATATGTCTGTGTCTGCAACAATTCCTGAACCATTTGCAAACATCGCAGCACTCATTTCAGGCATGTCTACATTCAACGTAAACATTCTACCCACTCTGTTGCCTTTTGCAACCAACCTGCACTTGTCTTTGAAATCTTCAACATAACACCCATCAGGGTTAAACCGAACCTGCAAACCCTGCTCAATCATCTGGCCAACTGAAACCAGATTCTTTGTTATGTTCGGTACATGAAGTACATCTGCAAGGTACTTCACTTTGCCATCCTGCATAGACAATGGCACATCTCCAACGTGGGTAATTGGATGAGCAGTGTCATCCCCTGTTTCCACAAAACCTGGTCTTTCCGGGTTTTTCATCTCCTTGAACCACTCCCCATGACTCGTCATGTGGTTCGAAGCGCCTGAATCCACATACCATACATTATCTTTTTGTGCTGCATCAACATTTTCAGACATGGCATTCACAACATGCTGCATAACAAACAACCTTTCATTATCCTCATTATTTCTGCTTGAGGATGCATAGTTGTTTTGCTGCACTTTCCCATTTTGCATGTCAGCCTGCTTCTTATAACATTCTGACTGCACATGTCTAGGCTTACCACAATAATAGCATTCACGTGCATCATTATATTGCCTTTGCCAATTTCCACGGCCTCTTTGACTCCCCCTGCCTCTGAATTTGCCTCTTCCACCTGCGTGTTGTTGTTGTTGTTGATTCTGGGACTGTTGTTGTTGTTGCTGCTGCTGGCCATAATTCTGATTACCTGTTCGGCCACCTCCTTGACTGCGTCCACGGCCTCCTGTACCTCGTCCTCTTCCTGAACTCGTGTAGAAGGCCTGTTGCTCTGAACTGTTTTTGCTTTGTGAAGACTGTTGATCTTCACCCAAGTTCTTCTCTTCGTCGATAATCAGCATAGACACCAAATCTGTAAAGTTGGGAATGTTTTCCCGAGTCTGAATAGACGTCTTAAACGCCTTGTATTGTGGCCCGAGACCACGTAGATAGACTTCCACCTTGTCATCATCATCTACTGACACACCAATAGATGCAAGGGATTCCACAATGCCCTTTATCTTCAACGCATAGTCATTCACAGACATGCTCTTTTTCTCCACAGTATGAAGTTCATTCTTCAACTGTATCTTATGTGCCTTGGTATTTGTTTCATAAAGCTTTACCAAGGTGTCCCACACCTCCTTGGGGGACTTGGCATCCTGAATGTGCCCAATCATGGTGTCCCACGCCTCCTTGGGGGACTTGGCATCCTGAATGTGCCCAATCATGGTGTCCTGTATACTAATGGAAAGCCAATACATTACTTTCTTGGCTCCTTGGTTCCAGTCTTTAAACTCTTTCACATCTGCAGTCGAATTTATATCCGGTATCTCCGGTGCCTCTTCATACTCACCTTCTATGTAGTCCCAATAGCCTTTTCCCATCAGGAAATTCGTCAACCTAAACCTCCAAGCATGGAAGTTATTTTTATCCAGCTTCTCAGCCACAATCTGTGTTATGCCATCATTAGACATCTTGCCAAACACACAATTTTACCAGAAATTGCACTCTGGTTTTTCCTGCACAACTGCTGTATTTTCTGCACAGCGGTACCATAGTCCACTCAAATGTCACAACCAGTGACCTCAATGTGCATACATACACCCAATGGCAACTGTAGACCTCTTTGCAGCACCCACAGTGTCTGCACAGTCAATCTGTCTTCCTGCAGTTCTTAAAACAGAGTTCTGCAGAGAATCGATGACTTACCCGCAGTGCTCGAAATTGCCTGCTTTCTGAAAAACGGAGGTCCAGACGCGCCCGAAACGCGTTTTCGGCCCGAAAATCTCAGTCCAATAGGACTTTATAGTTGCCCTATAGCTTTACTCCCGCGAAGAAAGCTCCTCAATCAGAGACCGTTTGCCGGTGCCTCCCCTAGAGCTCCAGACAAGGGTGTAACCGCCAACACAAATAGGGAAGAGTAGATGAAGCTCTTACCCTCGTACCGCTTCCTGTGGTTCTCTTGCTTGCAACTCAGCCCTTAGCACGAACCAGGCTCTGACACCATGAAAAGATGCAGGGGGGAAGAGAGCTTGAGCTCTTGCAAGCACACACACACACTCACAAAACCCTAATAGAGAACACACAAGGTGAGAGGCTGAAATCTTCTTCTTCTCTACTCAACAACCAACACACCATATACAAGAATAAGAGTACTCATAATATGAAAGGTACTCAACCAATACATACACGGGTTCTCTATAGTGTGAACCCGACTAAATGAGCTGGCGCTATAACTATGCCAGTCTCTAGAGTGGCTGTCACACAGCCTGTCATCCCACTGGCCGCATATCTCCCATGATCTCACCAACCATGCCAGTGGTGTAAGTGTGGGGCCTATCCCCCAGGCGGGTCATCAGTGGCCACCGCCTCACTAGACGAGCTCGATATCTCAACATAGATGGGATATTTCTCAATAAAAATTGGGAATATAATCTACACACAGAGACTCTAACTGACCTATACATAGGTTACACATACCATGCAGGTTGGTTAGAAGTCCTACGATCTACATCTAGCGCCACTAATCTAGAGGAGCAACAACAAATGATATGTGAGGTTATTCATAGAATTATCCAAATTGAGAGGTAAAATAGGGGAGTGAACTTAGTTTCCACTGGCCCTATGAGATTTTTGGATACGAGCAAGGCCAAACAACCAACCCTATCACAATTGGAAACTACCTCGATGAGTCCCATAGACCCTTCATATGTTGTTTCGCCTGGAGTCTCAATGCAGGTTGAGCCCACGAGCAGTAACTTTAGCTTTCCAACCTTGGCTCAACATTCCATTAAGGAATCCACAATGCCTACCCCAATGATGAGTATGACGGAAGGTGCACCTGTTACCGCTGTAGTTAGTACGGTGCCACTACCTAGTGGAACAGTATATACAACAGTGCATGTGAGTGCCTATCAACCATATGTACCTATCGCTACTCATGCTCATGTAGCTCCTACGCCTCTTAGTATGCCAATGGCGTATGATCCACGACCGCCTTATCACAACCCTTATCCAAGAGGAGCTAGGCCTAGTCACATATCATATCCTACATCATTTGCCAACATACCCAGACCAACGCCAACTCCTATCAGCCAGGCTATCCCAGAAGTGCCTCCACCAGCTATGCCTGCTCACCTAGGTGATCTCGTAGCGTTTGCTTAGACGATCGAACGATCCATTGCGGAAAACATGCGGGGCATGCTTGAGAGAGAACCTAGAAGCAAGGCAATACGTGGCTAAGCTCATTCAAAACTTCAGTGGTAACGAGGATGTTAGGAAGCACATTGAAGTTTTTGAACATGTGTGTGATTCCTTGGAAGAGCACAATGAGCTGCATAAGTGTAAAGCTTTAGGCTTAACCTTGAGTGGGAAGGCCGGAGATTGGTATTGAACCTTAAGGGTTGAAGAGCACACTCACTACCCCACTCTCAAGAGATTGTTCTTAAAAGAATACATATGTGAGGGTGTGTGGCAAGTAGCATCTCAACTCCAAAAAGCTGAACGCGAGGAAGGGGAGTCAGTGAGAGACTTTATAAGTCGATTGAAGCACCTAAATTCTCGCTGCACTCCCGATGAGCGCTTCAGTAATAACCAACTGCTCGATAGATTCATCCGAGGATTGCGCCACGAGGACATATACAATGGCCTAGTCATTAGAGGTCTTACAATGTGGGAAGCAGTCACTGCCAATGCAATCCAGTTAGAAGACAACTTGATGATTGCAAGTAAAAAGGTGTCTTCGGAGACAAAATCCGTTAGTTCGCAAGTATCTGGGCACGAGCCAATGATGGTGAAACCTATTGCCAAGGAGCCCAAGATATCTGAAATGTCTGTGACCGACCTTACTAAGGCTCTCCAAGAATACTTTAGGGGTAATCGAGCTCCTCAAAATAGCCATATGTACCCAAGAAGAGAGCAACAATGGTGTTCGGTTTGCTTAGGACCACATAGCACGAGTGAATGTCCCACATTCAGAGTCAAATTCAATGGGAATTGCAATGCATGTGGTAAGTATGGCCATCAATCTAAAGATTGCCTAGTACTTAAGCGAATGTTGGCAAATCAGGCACCACTAGCCTGGTCAAACACACCTCAAGTACCCGCGCTAATGCCTGCACAACCTATTGAGCAAAACAACTGTCCACAGCAGATAGTTCCAAGGAATCCGAATGTAGTCCAATCTGTGCCATTACCACCGCCAGATAGTTCCAAGGAATCCAAATGTAGTCCAATCTGTGCCATTACCACCGCCAGTGCTAGGACCACAACCTCCACATCCACCAAGGATTACCCCTGTAAACCAGATGGGTTGTGAGTCACATAGTGAGTGTGGGGATTATGAAGAGGAGATAGACCCCACTGCTCCATACGGGATTGATACGTTTGAAATGACTCCCCAGTACTACATGGAGGATCATTTCGGGCAAGTCAAGCCTGTATATCAAGCGGCTACTCTCGCCACAAGAGGGCAAAACCTTAATACCTTGGCGAGGAGACCACCTCTTCAATGCTACGAGTGTGGTGGACCGCATCGTGTAGCGGAGTGCCCTAATAGGCTACAGAAGATTGCTACTCAGATGCAACCAAATCAAGGGAGCACATCGAGAATGCTTGTACTTGCATGTAATCGTTGTGGCATAGATCATTTGATTGCTCAATGTCCACATAATCCTAATGCACCCAAGATTACGCCATTGAATTTGGTTGAGGTCACCAACTAGGCACGAGGAACCACACCCGTTGTACCCACGAATGTAGTTACATGGTCAATGCTTCAACATCAAAACTTCATTCTTGAGGAGAGGGATACTGCATCAATTGCTCGAGCAAAGAAAAAGAAAACACGATAGAAGAGATCGCTTAATGCCACGAGCTCCAAGCCTAGTTCTAAGACTAACATAGGGACAGGAGATGACCCTGTGTATATGAATGATCCTGAAGATGATTCCGATTCAATAGAAACCATGGGGACCAAAGCCACTACCTTAAGGGAGGAACCCACTCGGGAGCTCAATGAAGGAGAATCCAGCGAGTACATAAATAAGGGGAAATAGAAGGAAACTTCCTCGGCCCCACAACCAAGTCAGTTAATGCACTCTCGACCACCCCAACTGACTGAGACTCCCCAAGACAAGCCACGTGGGCCAAAAACCCTCAAGAAAAAGATTGGAACTTACCCAAATCCAGTTGAGGAGATTGAACAAGTGCAACACTTAAGGGGTTTGGTGGAAGAAACACAAAGAAAACTGGAGCCAAACCCGAGAAAAATCAAAATTCCAGACACAGTGTTTCCTACGCAAGTTCAGCCTCACAGAAACCATAAACCGTTAGCCGAGTATCATTCGGGAAGAAAGTGAGGATAGGACATCAGGAAGTGGGAAAACACCCTTTTTGCTTGAAAGAATGTTTAGTGAGGGAATGCCTGACCCCATCGAAGAGGAAGTGATTCCATCTTCACCAGTCCCTAGTCAAGGGGCGATATCTCGAAAAGTACCGTTGAATGTGTCCAAGCTAATGGATTTCATGTCCTTTGAAATCAGAACCACGATCATATCCAAATTATACGGAGATCCTGAGCTATTCTTAGCTCTTCGGGCATTTCTCAATGGAGAACTAAAGGCGGGGCTACCACAATTTGCAAATATGGATAGACGTGACACGCTTCAAGATGAAGGGGAACATTGGGATCTACAACCCAACCTAGATGAAGACGCGGTCGTTGAAATACTTGTGAACAAGTTGGGACAATACTTTGAAGGTGACGAATCTAATGCCACCCTCCCCATTACTACCAAGGGATTAACTCTAAAGGGAATCCTTGATGGTGGTGCTGGAGTGAGTATTGTGACTAAAAACTGTTAGGAATCTATGGGGAGACCTCACCTCGAAGTCACAAACATAGTGGTTAAGATGGTAAACGGAACTATTGCTAAACCTATTGGAATGTTAAGGGACCTTAAGATCAAGGTTCTGGGATACAAGGTAAAACATACCTTCATTGTAATGGATTTCTCCAAGCATCCTATGTCATATCAAATGATCTTAGGACGTCCTTTCATGAGGGAAGCACAAATGGTGCATGACTGGTCGAAAAACCATGTCTACCTACAATTCCAGGACTCTGTCATTCGAGTTGATCTTGAGAATGGTCGTGCACATCCTTTAGCAAGCAAGGTTATCATTGATAATCGATCGGATACCACTATTCACTCCGCCCCATTAAGGTATTGCTATACATGCAAAAAAGAGACTGATGATGGGAAAGATTCTCCTTATATGGATGTCCTACCGAGTATGACTGAGTCGGATAACATGGATTGGGTACACCTAGCAGCAACCATAGACACATGGGGAAATAGAGGCACAAGTTGGGTAACACCTGAGGGGCAAGATATGCCACCGTTAGTGCCAATAAACATGATAGGTGTTATGCACTTGACTCCTGATGGCGAGAAAGTGGCAACCTCCACTGACATTGAAAGCAGCGAAGACTCTGACTAATGCAACTCTGAGTATGAATCTCAAGAAGAAACTGACCCTGAGCCTGATGGGGGGGTGAATCAAATATTCACCCAAATGGGGAAGCAATGTGCTCAAGGCCTAGGACAGTGACCTCCTACAGTTCATACGAAAGTGAGGGGGACACAAGTGAAGATCGACCAAGTGAGATCGAATCTGACAGAAACAAAAATCAAAAACTTGGTAAGAAGAAAACGAGACATAAGCGCCAACGCTATCGAGCTAATGGACGCA
Organism: Cibotium barometz; assembly: GCF_041138505.1. NCBI lineage: Eukaryota > Viridiplantae > Streptophyta > Polypodiopsida > Cyatheales > Cibotiaceae > Cibotium > Cibotium barometz. Next base: position 59,898,610 of record NC_141055.1, read on the forward strand.
CTGCAATAAACAAGGAAAGATCCACCGCAGAATGGCTTAGTTATGTAGGAGCTATTGACGCTCATCGAAAGTTAGCGGATAATTGGGGACAATACCTCCAAAGTGTCATGTGGTGTATTCCGCAACCTCATGACGTCGCCCAATTAGAAATCGAAGAGAAGCCAAAACTAAGTCATACTGCAAGAAGGCGGCAAAACCAAGAGTTAGCTCAGCAACAAAAGGAGGCAGAATTGAAAGAAAAAAGCCTGGCACAACAAGAATCAGTAGACTTACACCCCGCACCCGAGCATTTCAAATCATTCACCACAGGGGAGCGTAAAGTGGTCTACACAAAAGCCCAACGAACGCCTACCAATGGGAGTAGCGGTGTCTACGATGGCCCTGCGGTAGTTAAGGAGATAGACTTAGCAGATCCGGGTGAGGAGTCTAAACCAGTTTTTATTGCTCAAGACCTCACCCAGTCAGAGGAAGCTGCACTTAAGAAGCTTCTTAAAGAATTCAAGGACATATTTGCTTGGACATATCATGATATGAAGGGTGTTCCACCCTCCGTGGTGCAACACACAATTCCAATGATTAGCACTGCTAAACCAGTCTAGCAACGTCCCTACCCAATGAATCCTAAGTACGCAAAGATTGTACAAGAGGAAATTGAAAAGCTTGTAAAACGTGGATTCATATACCCTATTGAGCACTCAGAATGGGTTTCTCCGATAGTCATCGTACCAAAGAAGAATGGGAAACTCAGAGTGTGCGTTGATCTCAAAAAGGTTAATGCAGCCATCAGAAGGGATCATTACCCCTTGCCATATTCTGAACATGTGCTTGAAAGAGTGGCAGGCAAGGAGGCATATAGCTTTTTGGATGGGTACTCGGGTTACAATCAGATCACAATTGTAGTCAAGGACCAAGCTAAAACAGCATTTATCACGGAGTTTGGAGTGTTTGCCTTTCGCGTCATGGCTTTTGGCTTGACCAATGCACCTGCAACATTCTAACGATTGATAAACACGGCCTTTAAGGAATATCTAAGGGACTTCTGTGAAGCTTTCTTAGATGATCTTTGTGTTCATTCCTCTTGGGATGAGCACTTGTTGATGTGTTTACGAAAAAGATTTGAAAGGTGTAGATTATATCACATCTCATTGAATCCTTTCAAATGCCAATTCTGGGTTAAACACGGAGTTATCTTAGGGCATATAGTGTCCAAAAATGGGATTTCCACTGACGAGAGTAAAATCAAGGTCATTCTAGAATTACCCCCACCCACCAACTATAAGGGAGTCCAACGCTTTATGGGACACGTTGGTTATTATCGAAGATTTATTCTATTCTTCGCTTAGATAGCTCGACCATTGTATAAGCTTCTCATCGAGTTTATTTGGACCGAAGAATGTGACCGTGCCTATGAGCTATTAAAGAAGGCCTTGGCGAGTGCTCCAATCTTGAGAATGCCTAACTAGGATTTACTCTTCCATATGCATATTGATGCATCAAACTTTGCTATTGGGTGTGTGTTAACTCAACCTGGAGAACACAAGCTAGACTACCCCATTAGCTTTGCCAGTCGCCGGTTGAATGATGATGGCACGGAAGTGATAAAGCTATTTACGCCTTTATAGAATGCCACACTTCCACACACGCATGCAAACACACCTATGCACTAAAGTCATAGATTATGGGCAAATGGATACAAAGGTTATTATGCAATCTTACCATGATGTAAAAGAGTCATTTAGGAGCTCAACATCAGCCAAAGGGGTCGTGATCCCTTGATTAGGTAGCATTGGTGTGATTAGCAAGATTCTAGGGTTGGTGGTCACTTTTAGGTGCTTGAATCTAGGAGGGAAGGTGGAGATGATTTAGATGATGATTAACACCTAATCTTGAGCTTAATCCTCATGTACTTCAGCCTATATAAAGAGGCTCTCATCTATTGAAATCAACACATATTTGCCCCTCACTTATGTTGTCATTATGCTCATCATTATGCTAATTAATTCTTGATTAGTAGCTTAACTTCATCTTCTTCATTTCTATTCAACTATGCAATGGAGCTAGTGTTTGATCCTCCTTAGGATGGTTTTTTTAACAATGGCTAGAACCAAGTCAACTGCAAGGAGTGCTGGCAAGGGGGCAGGGCTTGCAGCAGCAGCAGCTGGGGCAGGTATCAAGGAATTTAGTGTGCCTCCAAAGGGAAGAGTTGCACATGGCAGGAAGGGGAAGCCAATGAGCCTGCTCCAGCAAAAGGCCAAGAGATTGAAACATGGTGCAGGTGTGCTAAAGGAGATCAGGAAGCAATAGAAAGCTATAGGCTTTGCAATCCCCAAGGTACCTTTTTAGAGAGTAGTGAAAGACATATGTGATAGTTGGCACCTTGGTTTCAGGTGGAACAGGATTGCCATTCTTTCCTTACAGGAAATGGCAGAGGATTACTTGGAGAAATATTTTGAAGATGCAATGTATGGCAAGACATCAAGATGAGAGACATATTATTAATTCCACCTACAAGAAAGTTGAAGGTAGATGAGGTCAAGGTTGTTGAAGTAACCCACTCAAAGAACACCAGAGGGAAAGCTACTTATGAGGAGTCACTGAAGCAGCAAATAAAAGAATCCAAATCTATTATAGATGTGGAGACTGTACAGAGGGAGCTGCAGATACAGAGAAGGTTGCAGGAGCTGAGGCCCTAACATAGTTGTCCATATTGAGGATGAAACTTCAGTGAATAATTTTGACTTGACAAAACCATGCTTGGCAGCATTGGCTCATAAGAATGAGTATTGCTCAGATACTATCATTCTTGCAATGCTCTAGTAAGTGTCTTTTATTTTACATTTGTTTGCAAAACAATCCTTCTTGTACCTCCTTCACACCCTACCCTAATTATTGTTTGGTCCAATGCAGCATGATGAGAAGCTGGCTTAACCACGCTGTACAACATACAGTTCATATTATTAATCCTGCCATTTCCTCCAGGTTAAGAGATGCAAAGGAAACTCCCATGGATATTTTCAATTGGTTCAGACACTGCAATTTTGATGTTATCGATGTTTTGCTACTTCCATACCATAACAGGTATGTGGGTGACTGCTTCTTTTGGGATTCTTCTTTAAGATTGAGAACTCTTGTAGCCTTTGATTTCTTAATGCTTTTTTCCTTACACAGTGACCACTGGAGCTTTGCTTCTATTGATATCCAGCAGAAGCAATGCTTTATATTCAACTCTCTTAAAAACACACACAGAGAGCTGAAATTGTAAGTGGTGTGTGTGCTATTTTTAACTTTAAACTTTATTATTTTGTTTTAATGCACACTAACTGAATTATATGTATTGCAGTTGTATTAGAAGGTTTCTAGATGCATTGGATCACTGTCCTCCTAATGTCAATCTTTTGGATTCAATAGAGTCAATAAATTTAGAGGTAGAAAGTCGTTTCCCCTACTGATGTCTATTTCATGCTATGCCTTTGAACCTATTGAATAATTTTGTTTTGTTCAGATGTTAACAGTTTCTAACATATCTTTCCAACTGTATAGACACCACAACAAGATGATTCAAGTAGCTGCGGGGCTGCTGGAGAGTGCTGATCAGTGCCAAATATATACTTTCAAGCTATTTTGAGATAGGACAGCCAGACCTTGTAAGAAAAAATAATTTTCATTTAGCTTCAAAATAATTGATATTGGTACAAAGTGTTCTAAATCATCATATGCCATTGCAGATGAGAGAAGATAGCTTCAGCTCGAACTATATATATAGTTTCAGAGCTGATACAATTTGAAAGTTTTTGAAGTATGCCTCTCCCAAACCTATTGTACCAGCTACTGTCGAGTTGGGTGAGAGCTCTAAAGTCCGAGAAGGTGTCATACACCTTGATGACACAGATGATGCTGATGTGGTGCCACAGGAACAAGGACCTAGTGATGATGAGGAGAAGCCACAGGAACAAGGACCTGTTGCTGCTGCTGATGTTATTGAGAAGAAGATGGAGCAACACAGCAAACAGATTCTCCAGGGGTAGTAGAGAAGACAATGGAGCAGCACCAAGAGATTGTACAGGGCAGGATGGAGTAGCAGAAAACAGATTCTCCAAAAAAAGATGATACGGAGAGCTTGGACCATGTAGAGCAACCTCTGGATCAGGCTGTAGATAAATAGAAAATGGTTGTCAAGAATATGTTCTACATATACAATTAAACACTTCTGTACAAAATTTTACTTTATTGAATATAATACCTTTGTTTATGGAGTCTGTGTTATCTCAATTTTTAAATTTTCAACGTCTTTGCATTTTATTGAACTCTCTCTTCTTTTGAGCACCTGCAAAAAAGCAATATGAATCAATAGGGTAAAGTAAACTAATCGCAGTGCTTAATGAGACTAGGATAAGTCAGATGATCTTGTTTTCTTAACACACCATGTGTGTTAGCATTGTCCAGCCAACTGATAAAAATGATCAGTAAAAAATATACCCGATTGAGCTAGCTCTGTTGCACATCGACCTTGGTATTGTTGTTCTTCTATCGATCCATGCAAAACATCTATAAATCCCAGAATACAATCGATGTTTTGCCATGTCTCATACGATGAAGGGTATAAATCTGAAATAAAATAACACAAGAATGTCAATAAGCAAAGAAAGAAAGCTTCATCTTAAAAATCCATACACCTCATAAAGAACAAAACCACAATAGAAAAATATACAATTAGGCCTGTGTTGCGGAAGATCATTTGGATAGTCTCGCAAGACAAGTTCTTTATGCATGTACACATGCTTAATCAAAACTTCTTTCACCGATATCTTCTCTCTGGTGATTTTAAAATCTCGTACTCTTCCCTTCCATGACGCCAAGAAAACGTTTTTTGTCTGGGGTCTCTTTCTTTTGCTAGGTTGCATGAGCACCCATGCTCCTTTCGAAACACTAAACCTTTCCCAAGTTCCTTTCGTTTTGACTGTACTTGAATTCTCTACCGAAGAAATAGAAGAAGCAGGTCGACGGGGTAATGATGTGTGGTATAATTTTGCCTTCATAGCATTATCATCCACAGAGCGTCTTCCACAAGAACGGCCATAGTTTTTATTCACCCATGGAGACCTTGTGAATCTGTAACAACAGCAAAGTAATGTAAACAAGATAACAAAGTGAAGTTTCAAGAAAGAGAAAGTGGGCAGACAGACAGTTGACAAGAAACATCTTACTCTAAGCCAAACAGGATCAAGGGAGCAGTTTTGAAAAAGAAGAGGCTGCTGCACAATGAGGCAGTGGTGTAGAATGGTAGACCTTTCGAAGGAAAGGCAGCACAACATTTCAAAGTTCAAAGGAAGGTGGAAGCGGGAAGGCCCTTGTCAGAAAAAATGTCAGACTAGATTCTATCTTCATGTCCAAAGATCTTGTGAGAATAAAAAACCAATCTCCACATTAATGTAGCACGCTTGTACCTACATAAAGTATTGTTTCTTTTATCTATTTTCTCTTATTTTTGTGAATTTCCAACGTTACGTTGGCCCTCTGTTGATTGGTTGAGAGCTTATTTTTCCAAACCGTAAAAGGCCCCAAAATGAGCTCCCTTTTTCCCTAATGTGAATTTCTTTCAAAACCAGATGATGCATCAGTCTTCCTTCCCATATCACTTATGCCTCTTCCTCTTCCTGTAGACTCTATCCAATTCAAGCTTAAAGACTTCATGAGCTCCACTGCTTCATGAACCTCCCTCTTCAAAGAATCCTCCTGTTTAGGAACAACATCAGTTTTTCTTCCAGGATGCATACTCTCAATCTCTGGCATCTTCACAAACCTCTTTGGCTCTTCCTGCATTCCCAACTGCCTCAGACGCTTCACCTTCCACTCCTTCTCATGAGCAACTCTGACAGCCGGGCCTCAAAGCTATCCAGGTTCTTCAGCTCCACCTTCAGACGCAAGGTTGGGTCCAGACCAGCCACAAACCGCTCCCTCTTTATCATCTGCAGGGGTACTTCAGGAATCAAAGCCTCACACCATAGACTCCACAGTCTACCAAACTCTATCAGATACTAATCCACATCCTGACCGTCCTTCTGCTGAATGTTACACAACTCCTTCCACACTTCATTCGAACTCCTCACACGGACAAACTCTGCCAAAAATGCAGCTCTGACTACACGGTACTCAGGATCCTGTCGATGAACATTCCTGTGTGTAGTCACAAACATCTGCAGCCATGCTTTTGCATCACCCTGCAAGCAATAAGCCAAAATTTGAGAGAGGATCTCCGGGGTTTCCCTGTCTTTCATCAAGGCTGTAAATTCCATCTTCTCCAGAAACCTGATTGCACTCTCCTGTGGCAATCCCCAATACTCCAGAAAATCTTGAGCCATCTTTCCAAATCTTGCTTCACACAGTCCCTGTCTTCTTTCACAAACCAGAGGAAATCTGCTCCTCTGTGGAGGCACCAAAAAGTGATGGCACGGAAGCGGTAAAGCTGTTTACGCCTTTATAGAATGCCACACTTCCACACACACATGCAAACACACCAGAACACCAGACCAAAGAGCATGAACAAGACTTATATTTCAGATCTGGCTGTCACAACTTGTACCCAAACAAACAAAGAAACAAAAAGAACTCTCTGGCATCACCAAACACCAGCCACAGCTAATCAAGAGAATTTACAACTCTGGCCTGAGTCTCCAGAAGAGGATAATTTACCAGAGAAACCACTCTCTCCTTTTCCCTATAGCCTTCTCTTCGTTGCTCCAATCACTAGCCCATGTACTTGTAGAATTGGCGTCTCCCAGCCACCTCTTCTCTCCTGCTCTCCTCGATTATTCCAGAGCTCCCACTCTCTGTGCTTGCAGACCACCAGCCCATGTGCCTTCGCTGCTATCACCCCTCCCTCTGTAGTATCGTCACCTACGGTTGCTCCAGCCCCACTGCTTCGCTTGGTAGTTGCCAATTCTCTCTTTGGCGGGTCCTCTGTATTGTGTCCACGGCTGCCCACCACACGAGAAGTCCCCGGTCTCTCACCAGCCCTGTTTCTCCACAAAAAAAAAACTGGCCACTGTCTTGGTCCGGCGACCCCCAAAACAACCCGATGGACACACACCCAAAGGTGTCTCTCTGCAGAACCTCAGCCAGCCTTCACTCCTACAAGGCGATCACTCTCTCACAAGGCCTCCACTCTGCCTGTCCCCGCAGCATCTCCTCTGCTGTGCCTCTACACGTTGTACACACAATGGCAATCTTGCCTTCACGCTCTCCTCTACAGCACCTGCGACTCTCCCTCCAGGCACACCTCGTCTCGCCTCTCTGCAGCCACGCTATCCACCAGCTACCAAGGTCCATCACAAGGCGGCTCCTTAGCCCACACAACCTGTTGCTGCCGGCTCATCTGCGCTCCACCAAGAGACTTCTCTTCGCACGAGGCGGCCCACTTTAACCCAAGGCCTACCAGTGACCTCTGCAGCGCCTGGTTTTTCTCGCTTCTCTGCAGCTCTCTTCTGCCTGTGCAAGGCCTTCCCTTTCACCTCAGCAAGGCCGTCGCCCTTCTACACTCTCCGCCTTATCCGCCCGACGACCTCCACACACCTCGACGTCCAGCCACAAGGCGATCTCCAGCACCGCAAGGCCTCCACTTCTTCTACTTTGCCTGTCTATAGTAGCTGTCTCCCCAGTCGCCTCAGCAAGCCCGTCTTAGATCACCTACACGACGGCTACCTGCAACCTGTTCCATGCTCCTCTCCAAGTGCCTGCACAGCAAGGCGATTTACAGCTTCTGGACCCGGCTCCCCAGCTAGGCGGTCCCTCACTCTCCTCGCCTTCGTCTGCACAAGCGCCTCTGCAAGGACGACCCCCCACTCTGCTTGGCGGTCTCTACCTTTTTCTGCAGCTCGCGCATCACCCGCCACCTCTCCATGCTTCACGTATCTTCTCTTCACGTGCTGGCCAGCTACGCTTGCAATAGCTCTAGCTTCCACGTGTCTTTGCTTTTTGGGCCACGTAATTATCATTTATTCTTTCATTTGTTTAAAACCTAATGGATGGCCACCATCACTCTTATCCTTTTCACACCAAAGCAAAGGCAACTTTGGTCCCTTATCTATTAACTGCCCATGCACCTCATGCCTCTTCAAATAGCAACCTTCCAATGCTCACTTATCCTTGGGGACGTGTACACATATCCAGACATCCGAGCAGCTGATATCATCTCCAGCCGACCACACTCCGGACAAGCTGTGCTTCCAGAATTTCATCATTTTTTCCTGCACATACACTTCCATCAAAGCCCCTAGCTTGATTGCCGCATCCACAACGCCCACGCTGAGTCAATGGGTGCTCCCATGACTTTATCACAACACGAACATCACTCATGTACACATGTACAAGTTGACTTTGAGGTTCCCAAAAAACTTTACACAACGATGCTGAGATGAACTACACCACTATGGAGCGAGAGAGGTTGGCAATGATATATGCAGTAAGGAAATTTCGTTATTACCTCCTTGCCACCAAGTTTGTTTTCTATGTGGATCATCAAGCATTGTTGTATCTGGTAAACAAACCGTGCTCCACAGGAAGAATCACACGATGGCTATTGATTCTTCTTGAGTTTGATTTCACTGTTGTTGTGAGACCTGGCAAAAAACATGTTATGGCTGATCACTTGTCTCGCATACCTAATGGTGAGGCTCCTACAGGGGTTGATGATGACTTACCCGACACTTTCCTATTCATGGTGGAGACAATGCCTGAATGGGGTGAGAAGATTGTTAACTTTTTGGTTAATGGCTTTCCACCCAAGGAGCTTCGTAAAGATCTAGCTCGAAAGCTGATCAAAGAATGCGAACCCTATTGCCTGATAGCCGGGACTCTTTATAAAAGAGGAAAGGATGACGTTCTTAGGCGTTGTACCCGAGAGGATGAGTATCTATACATTTTGCAAGAGGCACATATGGGTGTAGCCGGTGGTCACTTCTCAGGAGACTTAACTGAGCGAAAGATCTTACAATCAAGGTATTGGTGGCCCACTATGTTCCAAGATGCATCACTCTTTGTGAAGGGTTGCGATGAATGCCAACGATACAAGAAACCCCAGCAAAAAGATCAGATGCCCCTACATCCGATCAAAGTAAACCAACCATTTAAAAAGTGGGGTTTAGACTTTGTAGGTCCAATTAGCCCAGCGGCCCACAACACACAATCTCGCTATATTATTGTGGCCACTGACTATATGACCAAATGGGCTGAAGCGAAGGCAACACGTAAGGCAGATGTAAGGACAACAGCCAAGTTCCTCTTTGAAAATATAATCACACGCTTCGGTTGTCATTTTGAACTTGTGAGCGACAATGGTACGCATTTTATAAATGCAGTGATTAAGGAGCTCACAACAAATTTCATGATATCCCATCATAAATCTACTCCTTACTATCTGCAAGCGAATGGCCAAGCCGAGTGTACCAACAAGACCTTAATCTCTGTTTTGACAAAGACAGTTGAAGCTCATCGCACGGATTGGGATCTAAAGCTTACAACAGCTTTATGGGCCTATCATACTGCATACAAAGTGGCTATTAATTGCACACCATTCAAAATGGTATATGGCCAAGAAGCGGTCATGCCATGGGAATTTGTCATTCCTAGTCTTCGTGTTGCTACTCAAGAGGGTTGGGATGGTAATCCCTTAGCAGAGCGTCTGTATATCCTTGAGCGGCTAAACGAAGAAAGACAATTGGCTGTGTACAATGCCCTTGTGGAGAAGGATAGAAGGAAAAAATGGTTTGATCGCCATCTAAAGGACAAGGACATCAAGGTTGGGGATAAAGTCCTAATGTATGGAGTGCGAAACGAAAAGAAGAAGCTCAAATATGCTGGTAAGGGACCGTATAGAGTATGTGAAATTACCCCGCAAGGTATCAGAGTGGAGACTCTCGACGGAGTTGAAACCATTGGATTCCTTAATGGGAGTAAATTCAAAAGATACTATGACCTCCTAAGCCAAGAGGAGTTATATGCAATCCATCAAAAGAAGGCAGCTAAAGAACAAGCTGAGCTTAAGAAAATACAAACGAGAGTTGAAGCCAAAGAATGTCAACAGCGTGCTAGGCGCCAACGAGAAGCCAACTTGGGGATTACACAAGCATTTTTCAAGGAGGCAGACGAGGATTCACTGGAATCTGACCCACCTCTAAGATACCCAATTGAGTTACAGAGTCCTTACGGAGAGGTGCTGCATAATGCATTATTGGAGGATACAGGAGCGTAACACAATTTGCTATCATATGGCGTGTGGTGTCAACTTAGAAAACCACCTTTATCCAAGAGTGCTATCCAAGTTCAAGGTATCAACAAGAAGAAAACCCCTGTCTCAGGAATTCTGCACACTCCGGTTGCCTATGATAAGGGGACCGTAATTCAAAGCTTTTTAGTTATGCCTGCTGGTACCATGGAAGGCACTGTAAACTTAGGGCGCAAATGGATGTTGGACACCAAGTGCAATATCGATTGGGCAACCAGACAAGTCACAACGCAAGAACCAACACTCAGTATGACCGCTCAAAATCCTGCTCCTAAGCCATCGACTCTGCACAAAATGCTGGATAACAAAAAATCACCAAGTCCAGTGGCAAAACCATCTTTGATTGTTTGCCACCCCTCTAACGCTTTAACGCCAAGAGTGGAAACATGCAGGGTGGTCTCTAAAGCTCCGCTTACTCTAAAACCATCTTTGATTATTTGCCACCCCTCTAACGCTTCAACGCCAAGAGTGGAAACATGCAGGGTGGTCTCTAAAGCTCCGCTTACTATGCCAAAAAATACATACAAATGGGTCCCAAAAGCTTCGTTAACAGCTACTTCCCCTGCTCAATCTCGTTCAGACAAGAAGCCTTGTAGAAAGAAAGCAGCTACCCACCCGAGAAAGAGCAATGTAACATCACGATGGATCCCTAAAAAATTGTTAGTATCCCAAGGGTACTACGAGGGGAATGACCAGATTTGGGTCCCTAAACATAAGCTGAATCCCTCTACATCACCTGTAAAACCTTGCAAACCAATTGTTGCCACCCCAACAACAATTCAAGACCGTGGTAAGGGAAAGGTAACAGAGTGCTCCGCACCACTTCTTCCAGAGTTAGTTTGGATTCCCAAACGATATCGATCATTACCACCTAGCTCAAGAAGGGGGGAGCCACATGAAGCTTCTAGCTCCTCATGCCAGGCACACGCTGATATAGAAGTTTCTACATGCTTTACACCTACTCTTTTCAACACCTACTCTTTTCAACACCCAACAAAAGACCGATGAGTCTACGTCTCCCCTTGTAATAGTATCGTCGAAAACCATTTCCTCCATTCGTCAATGGGAGCGTACACTAACATCTCTGCAATTGGATGTGGCCACAAGGGTCATAAAAAGCTATCTGCCCACATCACAACCTATGACCCGCTAGACAAATTGGTTCCAAGAGGCTGCAACATCATTGCAAAAAATATGATCTACCCAAGGAAAGGGGGAGCATGTACTTACGCTCGACATTCTATTGCTTCCTCCCTAACCTTCTCCCCTGACCATGTAATTGCCAAATTCAAGGGGATGTATATATGCTTCATACATAGAAAAGAAAAGAGAAAAACAAAAAATAGTAAAAGAGCAAGAGCACAAAAAGAGGAGAAATATCCGTATACAATCAAGAACTAGATTGACCTGTCATAAACCTACTGATGCTATATCTGTGTTTGCAGATATGGCAAATGCAAGAGCATCGCACACTTCATCCACCTTTGGTGAGAGGTATTATCTGTACCTTTCTCAGATATTCCACATGTGCTATCCTGTAATTGAAACTGAATGGGATCATATAGATGTACTAGCCACAGAGAAAAATGTTGAGGAATTAGAATGGCTAATTCGCCTATTGACCATGACTGACCCCTAGAGGACATATCCCCATTAGCCCAATGCTTTTCTTTTCCACAAGATGACTATCCTCGCATGGTTACATTCTTGATGAGTTTATGTGGATGGAAAAATGAAAAGGAAATATCTGACAATGATGAATGGACGGATGAAACTCATGGCACTACTGAGGTTGACTTTATTTATTTGGATGATGCGGATAGAGGCTTAGCCTTAGGGCTAGAGCTAGGATTCTACAACATCCTCTTACTGTATCCTCAATAGTAGTGTGGTGACCTAGTAGGTAGGTTAGTGTTTTCAAGTTTTTTCTAGTTTGGATTCCTTAAACGAGTCTTTAATTTTTCACACTGATGTGCCTCTTGAGGTATAGTGCTTGTTAGTTGGTTGTACTGGTGGAAAAGTTTGAGGTGGGTTCGCTTTCAAGTCCTGAGATAGCCGCAACGCTCATACATAAATATCTCATCAAATTGCAGGTATTTTTCTCATCGAATCAAGGAGATCTCCAAAATACAGGTGTAATTCTTCCATACCCACTCTCTTTCATTTTTACTGTTCAATTAATTACATGAACTATAATGCATGACCACATGGAAATTGTCAATGTACTACTTAGTTTTTGAAGTTGCCTGACGTGCTAGTGTGAATCATTAATGAGTTTAACCTTATTGGATATATTCTTGAGAATGCATGCAGTCTTTAGTTAACCTTGGAATACGATTGTCTTAGGTCTAGGGTCAAACCGTCTTAATGTTTGACACCTGGCCATGTGTGTGTTGACCTCTAGGACATAGCTTTTACCCCTTTTTCGAAAGGATGCAAGACAAATTATAGTTCAGGAGCGAAGATCAAAAGAAATAATTTTTTTAAAAAAAACCTACAATAAATGGCAATACAAGTCTATGATGTGCTTTAATGTTGGCCTGTCGCCTTATTGATACTTGGTAGGCGAGGAGTATTCTACTCCAGACCGATGCCTTGGTTGGTAGGGGGTAGCCTTGCCTAAGGTGAACTAATAGATTCCTGGATAATGCCTTGTGTTAAACATGGTACCAGGAAGGTGCCTTAGAAATTAAGTATAATCTGTTCAAGAGGCCTTATCCTGAGGGTCAAGATTTTTTCAAAATTTTAAATTAAGGTTCCTATGGGCCAATAAGATTCATCCAAATGTGTGGAGGAGATAAATGGAAGAAATAAAGAAAATCCCCCCAAAAATGAGTAAATACTCACATAAGATGAAGAGTTGACTAAGGACAAGGTTATTAGTTAAAAAAGAGAGATATTTAGAAGAACTGATGCATTTTTGACACCTCAGTATGGGGGAATTCCCCTCATGAAGGAGGTGCATATTTCACATGTGGGGGAGAGTTTTAAACTCTCAAATAATGAGATATTTTTATCTCTCCTCTCTCTTGTTTCAACTAGATCCAAAAAGTGAGCTAAACTGACCTAAAAATGGTCAAAAATTGACCAAACTGATCTGGAAAATTCTAGAATCAGTTTGCTTGGCTAGAGGCTCACTTTTTCCTATAAATAAAAGCCTCCCCCTTTGTTGAAGCTTAATAGTGTTTTTTGCACTGTTACCCTGCTTCTCCCTAGAGCCACAAACTATGAATTTACTCATAATTCATTAGTTTTTGACCTTCCCTCTTCTAAAGATTGATGGCCACTCTTGTTTCAATCAAGAGTAGATCCCTCAAACCATCAAGCCAAAGGAAAGCCCTCAAATTCTCCTTGTAAGTTGGAGATTCTTCTCTTTTCTATTTTATTTTATGGTTTTTATGATTTTTATCTTTTCTAAAATGAATATGATGTTATGCCTCATTGAAAAAAGGCATTCCCCTCTCTTCTTTAGTAAATCCAACCATTCTTTATCCTAGATGCATGATTAATGGATAAAATCAAGTTTTTCATGATGTTTCGCTTTGATAAGTAGAAAATGTTTACATTAGAATGATTTAAATACTCTTGGTGAACTTTCAATTAATTTTAGAGAATTAAAAATTAAAAAATGGTCAGCCATACAAAGGAGGTTATGGCAAAATTTTCTAAAATTGTGAAAAATAAGTTTTAATTTTTTTATTCAAAAAGAGTAATTCCCATCGCATATGTATTCTTAAAGTGTTAATTTTCATCCTAGGTATAAGAAAATGCATACTAAAAATATTTTATTAAAAAAGTGTTACTTTCTTTAGAATTAAATTCCATGCATAGAAGGAAGTATATTGAAATTGTTATTTTGATTATAAAAGTGTAATTTTTATCATAAATGATTTTTATGCATAAATAGATGCATAAAAGAAATTCTTTTATAATAAAGGAGTGATTACTAAAAGTGTAATTCCTACTAAATTGGATTTATACATGGAAAGATGCATAAAGAATTTATTTTAATCCAAAAGTGTTATTCTCATCAATTTTGATTTTATGCATAAATAGATGCATAAAGAATTTTACTTTTAATTCAAAAGAGTCATTTTCATCAATTTTGATTTTATGCATAAATAGATGCATAAAGAATTTTACTTTTATTTCAAAAGAGTTATTTTCATCAATTTTGATTTTATGCATAAATAGATGCATAAAGAATTTTAATTTTATTCCAAAAGAGTTATTCTTATCAATTTTGATTTTATGCATAGAAAGATGTATAAAAGATTTATTTTATTTTGAAAGTATTATTTTCATTGAAATTAAATTTATGCATAGTTAGATGCATAAAAGATTTCTTTTTATTTTGAAAGTGTTATTCTCATTAAAATGGAATTTATGCATAGTAAAATGCATAAAAGAATTATTTTTATTTTGAAAGTGTTATTCTCATTAAAATGGAATTTATGCATAGTAAAATGCATAAAAGGTTTATTTTTAATTTGAAAGTGTTATTTTCCTTAAAATTGAACTTATGCCTAAATAGATGCATAAAGGGATTTTTATAAAAGTGTTATTCCTACTAAAGTTGTCTTTATGCCTAATTAGATGCGTAAAGAATCTTTATATCAAAAAATTAGAATTCTCCTACATTCTATAAAAATAGAGGTGATAAGATGTGATAGGAATCAGATCGATGTAAATGGATGTATGGATGTGAATGTGAATGTGGATGAATGGATGTGGGTATGGATGTGGATGTATGGATGTAGATGTGGGATGTGGATGAATGGATGTGGGTATGGATGTGGATGTATGGATGTAGATGTGGGATGTGGATGTATGGATGTAGATGTGGAATGTGGATATGGATGTATGGATGTGGATGTGGATGTATGAATGTAGATGTGGATGTGGATGTGGATGTGTGAATGTGAATGTGGATATGGATGTATGAATGTGGAATGTGGAAATGGATGTATGGATGTGAATGCGGATGTGGATGTATGAATGTGAATGTGGATATGGATGTATAAATGTGGAATGTGGATATGGATGTATGGATGTGAATGTGGATGTGGATGTGGATGTGGATGTATGAATGTAGACGTGGATGTGGATGTTTGAATGTGAATGTGGATATGGATGTATGAATGTGAAATGTGGAAATGGATGTATGGATGTGAATGTGGATGTGGATGTGGATGTGGATGTATGAATGTAGATGTGGATGTGGATGTATGAATGTAGATGTGGATGTGGATGTATGAATGTGGAATGTGGATATGGATGTATAGATGTGAATGTGGATGTGGATGTGGATGTGGATGTGGATGAATGAATGTAGATGTGGATGTGGATGTATGAATGTGAATGTGGAATGTAGAATGTGAAAATGGATGTATGGATGTGAATGTGGATGTGGATGTATGAATGTAGATGTGGATGTGGATGTATGATTGTGAATGTAGATATGGATGTATGAATGTGGAATGTGGATATGGATGTATGGATGTGAATGTGGATGTGGATGTGGATGTATGGATGTAAATGCGGATGTGGATGTATAGAAGTATGTATGTGGATGTGGATGTATGAATGAGGATGTGAAAATGGATGTATGAATGTGAATATGGATGTGGATGTATGAATGTGGATATGGATGTATGAATGTGGAATGTGGATATGGATGTATGGATGTGAATGTGAATGTGGATGTATGGATGTGGGTATGGATGTGGATGTATAGATGTAGATATGGAATGTGGATGTGGATGTTTGAATGTGGATGTGGATATGGAAGTATGAATGTGGATGTGGATGTATGGATGTGGATATGGATGTGTATGTATGAATGCGGATGTGGAATTGGATGTATGATGTGGATGTACGAATGTGGATGTGTATGTAGAATAATGAATGCGAATGTGTATGTGAAATGATGTGTCGTCTCGATATGAGTGAATGGATGAGATATGATGACATGTGAATTAGGATGTGAATATATGATATGTGATGTGAATGAATTTGAGGTGATGAGATGGAAAATGATGTGATTGGATGAGAATGAGTACACATATAAATGGAATGTGGAATAAGTAATGTGGACTGATGAGGGATAATGTGGAAAGACGAGAGTTCAATATAGAAACTGTATTTGTGACCTGTTTGTAAATGACTGTTTTATGTCAAGAATGGTGGGAAAGCATTTTGACCATCTTGTGATTAAGGTCGTGGAGACCTAACTAATAAAGTTGCAATTGCTGACGGAGAGTCGATGGAGGACGTCTCGCGTAGCAAGGTCGGCCGAGGTCTTGACCAGCCTCAGTTCGATTTAAATAGTGAGCTTCCGGTACGGTGGATGAGGGACCAAGGAAACGACCTATGAGTGAAGCGCTAGGTGACTTTCCCTACGAAGGATCCTAGAGGGTGCTGATCGGGCTCTAGGTCGCCGCGAAGATACCCACACGTGCATCGTGGAAGATATTGGAACAAGGAGTAAGAGTTGTTTTCTAAAACCGAGTATGGATCTGGTTGATTGACCTTGCTGGTCCTCAACTGATGAGTCCATAGCTGTCTTATATGGATCTGTTGGTTGATCTTGCTGATCTTCAACGAGGATTCTATCTTGATTTTTATAAGTGATTATCTGTCGGGTACTATGATCTAGGAACTATCGAAAAGGCCCCTAAGTGAACAGGTGGTCAGTGTTCTGGTTGCCAATGATGCCATATATACTCCGATGAAGGAATGATTGGAAATTAAGATTCAATCGGATACTTGGAAGTTTATGATCAATAACACTATGATTTCATTAAATGACTAAATTAAATACATTTGAATCTAGAAAAAAGGCAATTTCATATTGGGTGTGTAAGTGGTGTGGCTGGAGTTAAAATTGCTTGAAAATCTGGCTAAGGGGCCTAGGAACTCTTTTCCTTGGTACCCGGGACAAAACCTAACCAAATTCCTAATTGGATCCCATCACTATAGTGGTTGGGCGGTATGGATCCGTAAATTGACACTCAATTTCTGTTTAGTTCGATAGATGAAGTAAATCCTGGACAAAAATTGCTCTATGGAAAAGAATCAATGGCTGTGCCTCTCAATGAGGAAAAAAGCATTGGTCTCTATGATCCAAGTACAGTATTTTTCCTTGATCTGACTATGGGACTTACGAGTTCGGTCAGATGAGCCCAGCTACTTAAGGACTTTGACTACGTTAGGGAAAAGTTATCCTGGTGGAATCGCCCGTGCTTTCAAGGCAAAGGAAGTTTTTTCGGGTTCAGTTTTGAAAAAACCGATGGATTAGTCTCTGGTCCAAATATCCATGGGGATGAGGCCCCGAGTGTGGGATCTTGTCCCGCGCAAGAAGTGCTACTTCCGCTGCTAGCACCCCTAAATTGTTGTGCGGTGGGGACAGGGATCTTACAGTTGGTATCAGAGAAAAATGACTAATGAGGATCAACCAAAAAGCCAAAAATGTCAAAAATTTATGAAGTAGCAGTATAAGATCAGAATTGTGTGATGAAATTCATACAAATTGTTATTTGAACTGAAATTCATAAATTAGTAATTGGGTCTTCAGATGAAAGTACCACAATTGTATGGAATCAATGACTTGCTTGAGGCCTAGACATGATGGTTTTTACCTTATAATTCCAAGGACCATGACTACCCGTATATACCGAGGGTATAACTTGTAACGTCCCTCCCAAGCCACGTATGTATGTGTCTCTTTTAATATAGATTTCAATAAGAAAAGAGAGTGTAATTAGAAAGAGTGAGACAATAAGGCTAGAAACATTAGAAAAGTGTTAGAATAAAAATATTAGCTCCAAAAATCCTAAAAAAAATAAGAACATAAGAATAGTTCTATTAAGAGATAAGTATCCCCAAAAATAGAATTTCGATTTTAGGTGATAAGAGGTCATATTTAGAGTACTTTTACACATTTAGAGTCCATGCATACTAAAAATGCGGAAAAACAACGCGTTTCTAAAGATGGTGCGTTTGCGGCTATATACAGACGTTTTTGCCTATTCCGCCCGCGTTGGCTTGTAGACAAGATACCTTCCCGTTCTTTTGGCTGGTTACATGACCATATTCTGAGTTTTTATCAGAGAGTTATGGCCGAAACAGTTTGCTATTTCTGTCAGGGTCTTTACATAGAGAAAACTGTGAGAAGACAGCAAGTAGCCTCAAGGTAATCCTAGAGTTTGAGATGCATATATCCCTTCATTCTTATCTAATATCTCAGAAAAGAAGCTTAGATTGCTATAGTCTTTTGGAGGAAGAGACCAAAACTCCATAGCTTTTCTTTTAGAGAAAGAATAGTATGCCGTAGCCCTGTAAGAGGGCTATTTTGCCATAGATCTTAGAAAGAGAGAAGAGTCACAGTATGAGTAAGAGGAGATAAAGCTTGGAGATGATTGGATGATTTCAATCATAAGAGAAGGTATTAGAAGACTCTATATTCTAAAGCTCTTGTTAATAACGAGCAAAGGCAACGATAAACGACAAATTTCTATGAGGTATATACATATTTTGTTTTTTTATTTATATATCATTCTTATGGGTTGAGATATGGCCCCGGCTTCTCTATTGATTGTTACAGTGATCTATTTGATTGATTTATCATTTAAAGTTTGTATTCTTTTAAACAACAGCATATGCCTTAATAAAGAATGTCTTATCGCAATCTCAAGTTGAAATGCTAAAATCTTTGTGAAAAAGATTGTTTTCTTAAAGAAGGTGACATGGATCCTAGTCATATGGTTTAGTGAGTAAATGGATTGTTTTCTTGGTTAAATTAAGGTACAGGTACAACTTCTCCCTGCCTTGACGCTGCCCCGTTCTTGTGCTTGTATAGCCGGACGGTGGAGACGTTAGTAAGGCCCGGAGTTGGCCCATGGTATCCCTCATACCATTGGGAGAATGAGGTTTGCCGATTGAGGCAAGTGATTGTGATGATGCTGCCTAGTTCTGAGGGCCCAGGCTAGTGCGGTAAATTAGCCCACCCTAGTACGCAGACATCCCTCTGAGGGGCGGGAGGATCGAGCGATGGAGCCTGAGAGGGCGACAGGCCGGCTTGAGTCCTCGCCAGTGGCCGACGATGAGGTGTATGGTCCCGTAGGGTTTTGCCCAGCATGTGGAGGCTGGAAGGCCGAATTCTAGATCATCGGCGGTATAAAGGAAAAGAATAAGAGAGCCAGTTTGGCTTGTATGAAATTGATTCATGTTTAAACTTTGTTTTTATAAATCTTATCTTTGGCATTATTGTATTGTGGAAAAAGGCAAAGGCTGTATTAATAAACCTTGTGAAAGGGCCTTAATTAAGGAACATGTTTGTTTATGTCAAACAGTGTGGTAGGATTAATTAGAAAATAAATTGACGCATGAGTAGGGTGGAAAGTGGGAGGATGGAATGCCCCGACGGCACCATCCTACGGACGGGTGGACCCGATTAGTCGGGTAGCTTTCCAATATATTAAGTGAAAGCCCTACGTTAGATAAATAGGTTCTCGAGCAATTCTATTCTAGAAGACTAGGCAAACGGTTGTGCCTTGCATGGATGAGAAAAAAGCGTTGTCTCTAGGGATCAAGACTAGTAGTTACCCAAATTATGATCAATTACCCTATGGGTGATTTGATTTTAGAAGACCACGCTCCCCCTGCGGGATAGAACTAGGTCTTACCTATGGGTGATTTGATTTTAGAAGACCACGCTCCCCCTGCGGGATAGAACTAGGTCTTACCTATGAATCGTATCCTTGAATCTCTGTATGGTCAAGGTGTCGATGAGTAGGAAATTTTCTCTAAGATAAGACTTAGTGGACTATCTTAAGTGTTTCCCCCATTGTGGAAGGGGGGGACCTTACATAACTGCAGCTCTTTACTGGTAGTATATACGAGTAAATCTAAGACTTGAAATTATAAGCATTAATGCTATCCAGATGATGAATTCGAATGTGGTTAATATATGATTTTTAAATTCTGGTTGTGAACTCATGAATTGATTTGGATTCTGATTGCAAAATGATGATTCCTTAAATTTGGTTGAAATGTAATAAGCCGAGAAAAACCACAATGAGGATGAATGGGACGTTCCTGTGATAATGTTCGCAGCTAGAATGACGTTAATGACTTCAGCAAATCACTATGAGATTAGTGGATTGTGTTGGCAGGTTACTACTGTTAACTTTTGATCAGTGGATCAAGTCAAGGGTTGATAAATTTAAAATCTGAAAATTTAAAATCCCCATGGAGGATTGTTCAGATAGAAAAATTCAGTCTGATGGACTATTATTGTGTTAAAGATATGAATGAGATAATTCTGAATGAATTGTTAACTGATAATGCGTTCTATATGAGTATCTTTATCCCTTGACTCTGTGGGGAGCCGACCTCTTTAGAGAACCCCGGAATCAGTTGAATCAAAAATCGGATTGAATCATAAATAAAGAGACTTAACAAGAATTTTCGTTGTATTGATAGGAACATGGATCGAGGACGTTGTGGTAGAAATGTTAACCCCCAACTCGATGAAGAAGAGATCGACCTAGATGTTCGTAAAACTCTTCATAGTTCGGAGCCTGGACCTTTCAAGGGAGAAGGGGAAAACTTGGGCGAGGCCGTGGAGAAGTGGATCGAATCAATGGAGGAATACTTCGATGTCACCGGGTACAATGAGAAGAGCAAAATGACTCTTGCAAGTGGCATGGAGAAACCACTGCGAGACAAACCGTCTCGACCGAAATACCCAAACCTGGACTGATCTCAAAATTTACCTAAGGACGAGGTTCTGTCCTCCAGGTTTTTTAAAAACAAAGATGAACGAATTCTTAGAGTTAACCCAGGGGAGTAGAACTATTGAAGCATATCACCAAGCATTCGCCCTCCTCCTCAATTACTTGCCTCCACTAGATGAAGAATAGCTGATGGCCAGGTTCATTCGGGGACTGCAAACCTTTGAATATCTTGGTGAAGAATGCCAAGCCAGTTTCCATGGCCGAAGCAGTTCGGATGGCGAAGGATTTCGCCAAGGACTTTGATGTCAAAGTCCCACCAAAGCCAGCACCATCACCAAAAAGGTTTTTATTCCCATAAGGTGATTTCAACCTTCCTCTGCCTAACAGATATCAGGGTCAAACCCAAGATATGGGAAGTTCGAGAGAATGGAAGAAATGTGCTTTTCCCGAAACTCAATCCCCTGGATTTCAACTTCAGAAGTTCCACCCTTGAACAAGAGAGTGAAATGCTATAACTGTCAAGGGTTTGGACATCCCAGCATGGATTGCCCAACTCCTTTTGGATCAAGGTTTTTAGGGCAGAAAAATCAGGGGATCAAGATTCCAGACTCCAGCCCCTTCCGTCGAGAGTAATCAGGGTTCTATCCGCCAAAATCAGGGAAATCCCAGAGGTTGAAACCTGCAGTTTCAATCCAAGGTAATGCAAGACCTCCACCTTAGAATAGAGGAAGTCAAAGAGAGTTCCCAAATCGGCCGTCCACTTCCAAGGCAGTAACGCTGGAAGCGATTGAAAAAGAAGAAGAAGATGAAAGAGATCATACTCCATCTGCGAGATAAGGACATCTCATGTTTTTTAAGTGGGGTAGAATGTAAGATTCCTCCCCAGCCTCTCAGGATGTCTTGTATCTTCCCCTGTAGTAGTCAAATCCCTCTTCAGAAATATAAAAGATCTTGTTTCTACCAATTTTGGCCTAGAGAGAGAAAATCTTCTAGAGAGTGGTAATTCAGTTTTTAAATATTTTTGGATGGAAAAATATCTCTTCTTATTAAAATAAGTTCCCCCGAAACAGAAGTCCAAAAAGATTTTCAGAAGGTGCATTAGAAATCAAGTATAATCTGTTCAAGAGGCCTTATCCTGAGAGTCAAGATTTTTTCGAAATTTTAAATTAAGGTTCCTATGGGCCAATAAGATTCATCCAAATGTGTGGAGGAGATAAATGGAAGAAATAAAGAAAATCCCCCCAAAAATGAGTAAATACTCACATAAGATGAAGAGTTGACTAAGGACAAGGTTATTAGTTAAAAAAGAGAGATATTTAGAATAAATGATGCATTTTTACACCTCTGTATGGGGGAATTTCCCTCATGAAGGAGGCGCCTATTTCACATGTGGGGGAGAGTTTTAAACTCTCAAATAATGAGATATTTTTATCTCTCCTCTCTCTTGTTTCAACTAGATTCAAAAAGTGAGCTAAACTGACCTAAAAATGGTCAAAAATTGACCAAACTGATCTGGAAAATTCTAGAATCAGTTTGCTTGGTTAGAGGCTCACTTTTTCCTATAAATAGAAGCCTCCCCCTTTGTTGAAGCTTAATAGTGTTTTGTGCACTGTTACCGTGCTTCTCCCTAGAGCCACAAACTGTGAATCTACTCATAATTCATTAGTTTTTGACCTTTCCTCTTCTAAAGATTGGTAGCCACTCTTGTTTCAATCAAGAGTAGATCCCTCAAACCATCAAGCCAAAGGAAAGCTCTCAAATTCTCCTTGTAAGTTGGAGATTCTTCTCTTTTCTATTTCATTTTATGGTTTTTATGGTTTTTATCTTCTCTAAAATGAATATGATGTTATGCCTCATTGAAAAAAGGCCTTCCCCTCTCTTCTTTAGGAAATCCAACCATTCTTTATCCTAGATGAATGATTAATGGATAAAATCAAGTTTTTCATAATGTTTCGCTTTGATAAGTAGAAAATGTTTACATTAGAATGATTTAAATACTCTTGGTGAACTTCCAATTAATTTTAGAGAATTTGTACCCCGAATGCATTAGAATATGAACACACAAAAATTCGTAACCCCAATGGTCACCTCGGAATGTAAACAACCAAGGATTGCAGAAAATGAAGAGACAAACAACTCCAGAATTTTAAAGGTTAAAAAAAAAATTAGACCCCAAAGGCCAAAAGGCTCAACATGAAATTTTGTTTTTTTTTTAATCATGAATTTGAAGATTTTTTTCTTTTTTTTAAATCAAAAGCTTATATATCTTTTTTTTTTTGAAGAATCGTGGGAGGGGGGGTTGTGCCGCACCGGCCGCCAGAAAAAAAAATCCCCCCCTTTAACGTGCGCGCGATCATGAGGGAGAGAGAGGGAAGCATAAATTTTCCTTTTTCTCTTCCCCTTTCTCCAACTCAACTCCCTTCTCCACCATCTCTCTCATCTATTCTTTGTTTAGTAGAGAGATTATGGCATAATTTGGATTATAAACTAATCATAATTAATCTCTAATTATAATTAGCATTAATCAAATATTCCCACCTAAGAGGTGTTCACACACGGGAGTGAAAAAATGAAGGGAAATTTAGATTAGAGAGATGGAAAAAATGCCGTGCACACGGGAGAGAACCCGCATCAACATGGTGCCCCCTACTGAAATTCAGCAAAAAATCAGCAGAAATTTGATAGCATGCCCATGGGAAACCCACAAAAATGCATTGAAATTGCCTTTTTTACCATAAGAATGCTCTTACAAATTCCTAAATAATTAGGAAAAATTCATAAAAATATAGAAATTTAGGAAATCCTTTCTACCAAAAAATACTCACAATAGCATGTGCAGTATTTTAGTAAAAAATCCGTAAAATGCATATTTTAACCATAAAAATAGAGAAAAATAGCATTTCCATGAAATTTCCCTGCAACATCGATACGTCCATCCAAGTCGAGAAGCACCAGGTGTTCTGACCACCATATTAATGTTCCCAACGCATAGGCCACCAAAACAAACCAAAAAATAACATTTTTTGCTTAGTAAATGTTAAAATTTACTTTAAAAATATTAAAAGTTAGAATAATGAGAGAAAATTAAGAGGAGAAAAACATCAAAAATTAACTAAAGACCGCTCTGATACCACTGTTAAAACCCTAAAGGCCCCTTTAGCTAATCACTATGCGTAAACATGCATAAAACAGATATATACTCATCCACCCAACCACCCTCAAGCCCAAGGGTGCACACATAAATATAATGAAGTACCACATACCTAACCTTGGTGTCCCATACGACCAAGAGATATGACTTCAATCCAGCAGCACATAGCTCTAGCATGGAATGGCAAAAGAGTAGATACAATGCTCTACCTAAGAGAATATCCTTTGAGAGTGCCCCATGCCCCTATTATATTAGGAGGTCCCTCAAGTGACTCTTGACTCTCCATTTCCATGTGTGTGACCCTTGGTTGCCTGACCCTAACCTCAACCCAAGGTTAGACCTAACCCTTGCCCCACTAGAGCATGTTCCCATGCTCCCACGCTCACATGCCTAGGGTGGGTTAGCCTCCTATTATATGCACATATAATGTGCACATAACATGAAATGACACTTATTCCATGCGCAAACATGGCTGCCTTTACTTCAGGCATGTTCACATCCAAAGTAAACATCATGCCATTTTTGTTACCCTTTTCAACCAAGCGACACTGATTTTTAAAGTCTTCCACAAAACATCCTTGAGGATTAAACCTCACTTGCAGACCCTACTCAACCATCTATCCAATAGAAACCAGGTTCTTTGTAATATTTGGAATATGAAGTACATCTGCCAAGTACTTCTTTTTGCCATCCTGCATAAACAACGGCACTTTACCAACATGCGCAATGGGATGCGCAGTATCATCACCTGTTTCTACATAACCTAGTTTCTCCATTTTCTACATGTCTCTAAACCACTCAGCATGGCTGCTCATGTGGTTAGAGGTTACAGAATCCACACACCATCTTGAGATCCTGACACATCTCCTGTTATGCGATTGAGCATGTGTTACATCATCACAAATAACTATGGACTTTATGTAATTGAGAATTTGTCTAGCCACATCCAAGTGTGGCTTTCTAGGGACCTACATAAACTAACTGTGGCTTCCTAGTAGGGACTTGCATAAACTAACTTACAAGTCCAATAGCATAACTCAAGTCTCGCCTAATAATGGTCTGTAGATCAAGCTACCCACTATGCGCCTGTATGTAGTGGGGTCCTCCAAAAGCTCACGTGTATTTGTGGAAAGCTTTGTGTTTTGCTCCAACGGCACTGAAATAGGATTAAGCCTGTCATACCATACTTGGACAACATGTCCAAGCCATATTTCCTCTGCAATAACAAAATGCCATGAGGTGATCTCCCCACCTCTATGCCCAAGAAATATTGTAGCTCACCCATATCCTTCATCTCAAACTTTATCTTCAAAAGCCTCCTAACTTCATGTATGTCAACATCACTATCACCAGTGATAATCAAGTCATCCACATAGATGACTAATAGCATGATCCCTCTATCTATCGTTTTCATTGTAAAAATCTTCATTGGATATCTGAAATCCAATGGTAGCAAGATACTCCCCGATCTTGTTTGACCATGCTCTGGGTGCTTACTTCAAGCCATACAAGGAATTGTGTAACCTGCACACAAAATCTGGGTGTGCATCACTCTCATAACCTAGTGGTTGCATCATGTAAACTTGTTCTTATTACAAATCACCATGTAAGAAGGCATTCTTTACATCCATTTGATGTAAAGACTAACCCTTTGTTGCAACCATAGCAATGAGAGCTCTCATGGTTGCGATTCTTACAACCAGGCTAAATTTTTCTCTTTATAGTCACAATGACATAAGTCTACGCATAGTCTTTGGCCACCAATCTTGCCTTATATCTGCTTACTGAACCATGAGCATTATGCTTGACTTTATACACCCACTTACATCCAATTGCCTTCTTTTTCTTAGGCAAAGGAACTAACTCCCATGTTGCATTTGAATCCAATGCTGCCATCTCCTCATTCATGGCATCTTCCCATTTCTTATTTCCAAGTGCCTGCTCAAAACAAGTGGGCTCTATTTCATGTGTTGCTTTAACCATGTAATCATAATGATGGGTTGTATATCCATCATATCTCAACCTCTCAACAGGATACCCAACCTTGTAGACCTATGTACACTTGGACCAATGCTAGGTGTCCTCAAAATAGCCCTCGTTCTCCTTACACTAGGAGTAACCACAAATGGAATGCCAAGCTCCTCATCAAGGCTCTACTCAGAGCCGCTCAAGTCACCATCCACATATGAGTTACCTGCTAATAGATCAAGCACAAAAGGTTGATCTACCATTTCCTTCCCTCTGCATGATACATGTGCACTTACATCTATCCTTAACCTGCCTACTGACCATGGGCTAACATTGGATCTTCTCCTAGAGGACTCTCCAGGTTTACTAAGCACCTATGATTGTTGCTCTACATGTGGTGCAACATCAATACTTCTTACATCTGCATCTTCTGTTGTCTTCAAAACTGTTACTTGTTCGTTAAAGACAATATCTCTGCTTACTCGCATCTCCATGAGTGGTAGGGTTATAACATCTATAACCTTTCTGCTCTATAGCATAACCACTAAAGATACATTCCTCTGCCTTTGGATCCAACTTTGTTCTCACTTCATCATCAAGAACATGCACATATGTAATACACCCAAACACTTTCAAGTGAGACACATCCGGTCTTATGCCTGTAAACTTCTGTTCAGGCATCATACCATGAACAACTGTAATGGGTGTCCTGTTCATAATGTACACAACAGTTCCTAATGCTTCTGCCCAAAAATAATGTGACATATTCTTTTCAGCCATCAAGGCACGTGCCACTTCTGCAATGTGTTGCTTTTTCTTTCTGTGCAACACCATTTTGTTGCACAGTGTACTTGCATGTAAATTGTCTCTTGATTCCTTTCTTCCTCATGAAATCACTAAACTCGTTGGAGAAATATTCTCCCCCACCATATAATATAAGGTATTTTATTTGTATGCCTTTTTCCTTCTTGACCAAGGCTTTAAATCTCAGAAAGTGAGCAAACACCTCACTTTTCTCCTTCATGAAGTAAACCCACACTTTCCTAGTGTGGTCATCAATGAATGTAACATAATACTTATAACCTGCAATTTTTGCAATCTTGGTTGGTACATCTGAATGTATGACATCTAATGGCCTTGCACACTGACATGCTTCTCATGTGGGAAAGCATGTTTGTCCTGCTTACCAAGCGGGCATGCTTCACATACTTTGTGCATACCATCGACCTTAAACTTTGGCAAACCTGCAACAATATTTTGGGCCTACATAGACTTCAGTTCGCTGTACATTCACATGACCAATGCGATTATGCCATATGTCAATATTTGTAAAAAATGACACCTATTCTATGTGTAAACATGGCTGCCTTTACTTCAGGCATGTTCACATCCAAAGTAAACATCCTGCCATTTTTGTCAATATTTGCAAAAAATGACACCTATTCTATGTGTAAACATGGCTGCCTTTACTTCAGGCATGTTCACATCCAAAGTAAACATCCTGCCATTTTTGTTACCCTTTTAGCTAAGCGACACTGATTTTTAAAGTCTTCCATAAAACATCCTTAAGGATTAAACCTCACTTTGCAGACCCTGCTTTTAACGATCTATCCAACAGAAGCCAGGTTCTTTGTTGTAATATTTAGAATATGAAGTACATCTTCCAAGTACTTAATTTTGCCATCCTGTATGGACAATGACAGTTTACCAACATGCGCAATGGGATGCGCAATATCATCACATGTTTCTACATAACCTGGTTTTTCCATTTTCTACGTCTCTAAACCACTTAGCATGACTGGTCATGTGGTTAGAGGTACCAGAATCCACATACCATGTACCTTGAGATCCTGACACATCTCTTGTTATGGAACTAAGCATGTGCTGCATCACAAACAACTGCTCAGTTCTGTCACATCATGTCCCTATTTACAAGATGATGAATAGTTGCCTTGTTTTGCAACTTTCTGCTTTTAATGTCATTCTTCTTTTTATAGTAGTCCTTTGTTATGTGCTCTGGTTTTCCACAATATTAGCACTCTATGTTATTTGCATTCTGATTTCTTTTCCAACCACCTCAGCCTCTTTGGCTCCCCCTACCTCTAGACTAGCCTCTTCCACCTATGATTTCCTTGTCGGCCACCACCTTCGCCTCAACCAACGACCTCTACTGCCGCTACTTGAAGTAGAGTAAAAGGCCTATTTTGA
The DNA here is from genome assembly GCF_041138505.1 of Cibotium barometz. Taxonomy (NCBI): domain Eukaryota; kingdom Viridiplantae; phylum Streptophyta; class Polypodiopsida; order Cyatheales; family Cibotiaceae; genus Cibotium; species Cibotium barometz. Next base: position 59,926,955 of record NC_141055.1, read on the forward strand.
TGTGTTCTTTCTCACCTAGTGACTTTTCTTCTATTATTAGCATAGACACCAAGTCTCGAAAGTTGGGAATATTCTCTCGGATTGCGATGGAGGTCTTGAATGGCTTGTACTCTTTGCCAAGCCCATTAAAACAGACACTTACCAAGTCATCATCTTCCATCGATACATTGATAGATCCAAGGGATTCAACAATGCCCTTCATCTTTGAAGCATACTCATTGATAGACATGCTTTTCTTTTCCTCCACAGTGTGCAGCTCTTGCTTTAGCTACAATTTCCTTGCCTTTGTGTTAGTCTAGAACATCTACACCAAATTTTGCCACATAACTTCTGGAGTGTTGGCATCCTATATATGTACTATCATTGTTTCTGTGACACTAATTGAAAGCCAATACATGACTTTCCTTGCACCTTGATTCCAATCCTTGAATGCCTTTAGTGGCATTCTCTTTAGACAACTTAGAAAGCTCCTCATTGTCTCCTTTAACGTAGTCCCAAAATCCTTTACCCATAAGGAAATTGGTCATTCTAAACTTCCAAGCATGGAAGTTGTTCTTGTCCAGCTTCTCACTAACAATTTGATTGATTTCATTAGACAGGTTTTCCTGTAACAATCAAAAAACTACAATAGATAATTTTTATATGCAACCTGTAACACAACAGTATCTTTTGTGACTACTGCAGCACTACTTCAGCACAACTTGTAGGTCACCAGATCTAACCAAAGTACATGTACATACACCCAATGTCAACAATGCTTGTGCAAATACTGTTTGCACTCCCAAAATGCACTACTACACTACAATAACCAGATTTTGACTAGAGACAATTCTCAACCAAAACTTCACGAAATTATTGAAAATACCTTGTAGTGACAAAATGGAGACCGGGATGCACCTAAAATACAATTCAAGCCGCACAACTACAATCAAGTATTATGTACCACACAGGTACCTCCAAGCCTGCAAAGACAGCTGCTCAATCGGAGATGTGTAGCTGTAGAGGTGTACCTAAACTAAGAAGGGAAATAGACGATGATGCTCTTACCCGTGTACCACTTCCTTCCTTGCTTGTTCTTGCCTCTTGCTTGCCTCCTTAGCTCTCACACAATTTGGAGCTCTGATACGATAAAGAGAATGTGAGGGAGAGAGAGAGAGAGCTTGAGTTCCTTGCAAGCAAATACACACATACATACAAAAGAGTGCAAGACACAAGAGAGATGGATGGCTGAATTTTCTTCTTCTCCTCTCTACACCCATATAACTAAAAGATAAGAGTACATACATAAAGGGAAAGTAATCTCCCACAACAATATACAAAGTGGTCGATCTATAGTGTGAACATGACTATATGAGCTGGCACTCTATAACTATGCCATAACTCTAGTACTCCAAAGTGGTTCCACTGTCGGCATGTCACCCATAACCTCACCAACCATGCCAGAGGCATAAGTGCGGAAGTTGTCACCCAGGTGGGTCATCAATGTCTGCCGTAGCACTAGTTGATCTCAATATCTCAATAGTGTAAAGGGGAAATGAATGTTAAATATTGCAATACAATCTGGAGAGTTAGTTGGGATTTGAATATCTGGAAGAGAAGGTGAAACCTGATATGGGAAGCTCTAATTCCAAGTGAAAGCCCAAGTCTTCTTATGGAGAGTATGCTTATTGTCTTCACTTCTTGGGTTTAAGCTTCTTCAAAAGAACTTAAGTTCTGGGATATGTCCTAGATGTAAAAAAACTATTGAAGAAGGGAAGCATGCTTTCTAGGAGTGCCTAGCATGCTTTCTAGGAGTGCCTAGCATTAAGGGGGTTTTGGGGGAAAATAGGTAGATAGGTAGAAGACAAATATTCTATAATAAGAATATAAACTAAGAAAAGATCTCAAATCATGAATGTCCTTTGGTCTAGGTCATGTTCTAGTGGTCTTTATCTTTTTAGGATCAATACGAATTCCTTCTTCAGAAATAATATGTCCAAGATATTCAATTTCTTTTTTGAAAGAATTCACCTTTGTCTGGGTAGGCATAGAGTTAATTTTCTAGTAAAAGATTTAATACTTTTTCTAGATCTTGCTTATTAAGTTGCTCAAAATACAACTAGGCTTCTTGCTCCATACAAAAATGCCTTCTAGTTCCACCTTTAAATAGGTGAGCTAGTGGACCATAAGTCCATTCACACACACACCCTTTTCCTCCCCTTTTACTAAACCTTAGTCTCTTAATACCCCCCCTCAATACCAACTATGAAAGAAAATCAGAATAGGTGGTATTGGACATAGGTTGCCTTTATAACATTAGGCGTATAAGGTTAGGAATATAGGTGTGGTTACATTGAGATTTAAAACAATTTCTCAGTGGAGTTAGAGGCTGATACAAAGTTGGCCTCTGACTCTTTGTTAGGACATTTAGAAGTGATATGTCCCATTTGTTTACACTTGTTACATTTCATTTTGTTGGGATATTTGATCCAACAATTATTTGCCAAATGACCCCCCTTTTTGCAACAATGGACACATCTTACTTTGATCACTTGATATGACAAAGCTTGTTCGATATTCGATGAAGTTGTTGCATTTGAAGATTCAGCTCCTCCCTTTGGCCTCTTTTCTTCATCAAGACAAGATTGAATGACTCCTTCAAGGGTGGGATTAGGTGTGTTCTTCAGGGTGGTGACTAAGGTGGGGTACACCTTCTTGACTGCTTTTAGCAAAACAACCACTACATCATCTTCATCCATTCTCGCATTCACTGATGCAAGTTGAGCCTTAAGGCCCTTCAAGTGAGAGATGAAGACTCCAATGCCATCTCCCTCTTTGAGTTCCAAGCTGAAAATTTCAATTTTAAGTGAGATCTTGGAATTCTTACCACGAGCTCCATAAAGCGTACCAAGCTCATCCCATTTCTCCTTTGCAGTCAGAAGCTAGTCCACATGGTGAATGAGAGCCTCATCAAGATGAAGCATGATGATGGCTTGTGCCCTGTCATCATCTTCAATATCTTTAGCCTTAGTTCGATCAATAACCTTAGTGCCGGAGATGAATGGCCAAAAACCTTTGGACATCATCTACAAGGACTTGCCAAGTGTGGAAGCTCTCTCTTGAGAACTTCTTAATTTGGGTGTTGTTCTTTGACATTGGGTATTGAAGGAGATTACTAGAGAGTAATGGGCTGATTTATGAAGAAGAAAAAACTAAAAATTTTGATATTTTGGCTTAAGTAGAAAGAGAAAGGCTTATGAGAGTGCAACAACCCTTAATCAAGCCAAGGATATTGCATAAAAAGGAGATTAAGATGGTAAATTTTATGTTTTAGCACTTAGGGTTTGTGCCCAACCACTAATTTTGATGGAGATTAGCTTCATTAGTGTCAATGAACACTTTGTTTGGTGATTAAGATCACCATTAGTGTTTAAAAACATGATTAGTGCTTAAGAGCACATTTCTAGCATCTAATGACACTTGCATTGGTGATTAGATTCACCATTAGTGTTTAAGAACACTCTTAGTGTTTAAAAACACTTTGGAATGACTACCCTTTGCTGGATTAGAAGCCTCATTAGTGTTAATCAACACTATTAGTGCTTATAAGCACACTTTGAAAAGCTTTGTGCGCTTGAAAATGTCGTTAATGGAGCTTGATGAGAATGAGGCTCATGAATATCTCATGGTGTATGCCCACCACTTCAAACTCAAATTAGGATCAACAACAAACCCTCACAAGAGCACTTAAGTGATTAGAGCTAAGAGGAGAGGATTAGAGAAAAAAAAGCTTAATTTTGAAGCTTTAATGGAAGCTTCAATGGTTTTCAAGGGGAGCAGCCTGGTTTTTTCAATGTAGTGAACGATTTGGGCCGCCATTCGGGCTAAACTATTGATTGTAGATAGTTGAGGCTATGGGCTTCAAAAGCCCTAAGCAGCCCACACAGCCTGCAAAATCGCCTACACACGGCGTACTACTGTACGACAATGTGGCTGCGCAGCAGAAACAGTGCCGACTTGCTCAGAGGGCAATGCTGCGATAGCGAAGGGAGAAAACGTCTGATGAGCTGTACGAAACTGAGCGCCCGAAGGTCCTCTACACTTTTCCAGTTGAAATCTCCCCGAGTTCTTGCCTCCACGAGTTGCTGGAAGGCCTCCATTGGCAGGAGGTTCAGCTTCACAAGAGAAAGATGATAAAGTTGACATATTCTACACCACAAAAGTGACCTAGTCTTGCCAAGCTCTAGATACCATGTTAGAATTTCATGGTGCTTATGCTAGATCAAAGATGTGGAGGAGAGAGACTCACAAAATACAAGAAAATATCTTTCTTATTAAGTTTCTCAAAATACAACTAGGCTTCTTGCTCCATACAAAAATGTCTTCTAGCTCCACCTTTAAATAGGTGAGCTAGTGGACCATAAGTCCATTCACACACACACCCTTCTCCTCCCCTTTTACTAAACCTTAGTCTCTTAATAGCTCTTGCTTTATATTGAGGTGGAAATAAAGTCTTTTTGATGAGCTTTTGAGTTTTTTTCCAAGTCCTTGGTCGTTCACATCCCTGCTTGATTGCATTCCACCATAATGATGCAATTTCAACCAAGTGATTTTGTAGCACACTTGACCTTATCTTTCCCAAAAACTTCTTCCCCATAAAAATAATCATCTAGTTGACTAATCCATGATAACACCATTTTAGCATCCTTTTTTTACCATCAAAATTTTGAAATGTGAAAGCTTTACGATTGATTTTATTTCCTTTTTGTTTCTCTTGTTCACGAAAAGTTTTTTTGATGGTACGTCTAATGTCAAAGTCAGATTTAACACTTCTTGATCGTTTCCTATTAGAGAGTAGTTCTCTTAGCTTATTCTTGATTTAGTTAAGCTTGAAGAGATAAAAGTTGTTCAAAAATAGAAGGAGATTGTGGGTTTGACATGATGAGGAATTGAGAAAGAAAAAAAAATTTGCAAAACTTGATAGTAATTAAGATAAGTAAATATACAATATGTGAAGACTAGTACTTACATTCCTTGCTTTCGAATTTGTTGAAGTTGTATGTTTGTCCCAATTTTGTGGAGCAAGAGTCCCAACTTCAACTCCAACTTCAACTGTCACAAAACCCTAAGTGGTATTTGAAGCCTTCAAGCTTAAATTGTTGAGGTAGCCCAAAATTGCCTTGAAAGGATGCATGTGATGAATCCATATGAATCATTTTTCCCTTCTTTCTATCCTACCTTTGTAGCTCTCAAAACTCTTTGGAAGCTTGTTTGGAAAAGATCTTTCAAAATTGAAAGCTTTTTTTGAGGATTTTTAGGATAGGAAGCTTTTAAGCTTTTCTTTCTTTTTTTTTAAAATAAAAATTTTAGAGTTTTTTGTTTTTATAACAAGGTGTGTGAGAAATGGGGGGGATCCTTGAAGCTTTTGAATATGAGGTATTTAATGATTTTTCTAAGCTTTATAATATAGGCTTTAGAGTGTGCTTATAAGCTTTATAATATAGGCTTTAGAGTGTGCTTATAAGCTTTATAATATAGGCTTTAGAGTGTGCTTATAAGCTTATATTATAGCTTCAATATTAAAGCTTTTGCATTAAGCTTTTGTAAAGGAAATAGGGAAACAAGGTGTCCAGTGCTTATAGCAAAAATAGAGAAAACACAAAGCAATTGCCTGCAAACAAGGCATCCGTAACACAAGAAAAAAAGAGAGATAAAATTTAATGGCTGGATGCCTTGTGCTAATGGGTAGCGTGCACACACACACACACACACACACACACACACACACACACACACACACACACACACACACACACACACACACAGAGAGAGAGAGAGAGAGAGAGAGAGAGAGAGATGAATTTGCCAGCAGAGGGCACTGTAATGAGGTTGAGAATTCTCTGTTTTTTTCTCCAAAATTATAAAGAGAATTTGGAAGCTTTCTATTATAGATTCTCCAGTTTTGGGATCTCATAAAAAACCGAGATTAGGGAAACAATCTTCAGCTCATGCTCTTTCCATCCATAAGGCTAGATTTTGGAGAGGATGGGAGAATCAAAAGGTGGTTTTGCTCCTGTAGGTGGTATTTGAAAAGTGGGAAGTCATTTTTGGGAGAAAGGTGACAAGGATTTGTAGCCCTGGATCTAGATATCTATCCAATGGTTCATAAAACTCCCATAAACCCCATTCAAAAATTTTGCCCAAAGGTTTCTAGAGCTTTGCTTTCTTTACCCTTTGGGTTTTTATAAGCTCCTCTGTTTGTCTAAGGGACTTGTACCTGGTATTTAAAAAGTGGGAAGCAATTTTTGGGAGAAAGGTGACAAGGATTTGTAGCCTTGGATCTAGATATTTATCCAATGGTTCATTAAATTCCCATAAACCATTCAAAAATATTTCCCAAAGGTTTCTACAACTTTGCTTTCTTTACCCTTTGGGTTTTTATAAGCTCCTCTCTTTGTCTAAGGTACTTGTACCCTTGCTGGAGGCTTTTGTAGGCCTTTCTTTTTCCTGTGATAATTTTCCTTTGATTTGTTGAAGCTTTAGTAATGACCAAAAATCAAATCTTTGGCCTTATTTATACCAAATAAATTGAGTAAAGCTTGATTTTAATTTAGAAAAATCCTCCCCAAAGCTCTGATACCAATGCCACGACCTTTATGACACTTGGATAAGGAACTCTAATTCTCAATCACAAAAATTAGAGCATAACATATACTTGCAGAAATTAAAAGCATAAACCTTAATATAACAGAATCAAATAAAAAAAGTGAGATGCAGAATATAATAGAGGTCACCGTCAACACAAGAGTGGGTTGAATCTCCCATGGGATGAGTGTGGCCCTTGTACCACTCATCCATATTTATATGTATTAGAAGAAACTTGCTTTTCAAAAAGATTACTTTAAAAAACAAAGCACAAGTGCGTTTTGAGTTTATTAGCCTAAAAATACGCAAGTGATAATATAAATTCTTGGGCCTACCAAAAGTATAAAATACTATTTGGTATGTACAAAGATATGAGGCCTTAGCCTTACAAAATACATACATACATACATATATATATATATGTATGTATGTATGTATGTACATACATACATACATACATACATACATATATATATATATATATATATATATATATATGTATGTATGTATGTACATATATATATATATATATGTATGTATATATATATATATATATATATATATGTACACATATATCTATATATATATATATATATATATACATATATATGTACATATATGTATAAACATGTCTTCCAAAATGTCTCATAGTGGTTCAACACATGTTCCACCCACGATTACGACATAATCCGCTACTCAATCATTGCCTACATCCAAAATTATATTAATCAATACACTCAATTGATTAAACACATTTATCTTGACCATAGTATACTAGTGCACACAACTGATTAAACACATTCATTGTAAGGTTCCTTCTCAGGCCTAAAAGATGTATAAGCTCTCCTCTCAGTCCCTTGTAATAATCCCCTATTTCAGAATGTAAGAAAACATTGTTTTCCTTATTTTTATCTAGAGAGAGAAAATATTCTAGAGAGAGATAATACAATTTTGAGATATTTTTGGATATAAAGTTATCCCTTTTATTTAAGATGAATTCCCTTGAAATAAAAGTTTAGAAAGAGTTTTCTAATATGCATTAGAAATTAATTGAATATGTGTATTAGCCTAAGGGTCCACATTTTCAAAAAAAAATTATTAATGTCCAAAGAGTGTTCTAAAGGGCCAATAGGATTAATCCAAGTGTTTCAATAAGAAAAATGCAAAGAATAAAAGAAAATCCCCCAAAAATCAGTAAATTCTCACATAAGATGAAGAGTTGACTAAGTACTGGGTTTATTAGTTAAAAAATGAGGTTTATTAGTAAAAAAATAAAATTTTGATACCTCATGAAGGAGGGAGGGGGCTCATGAAGGAGGTGCCTATTTCACATCATTACTCAACATTTTTAATTTAAAAAAATTGAGATATTTCATCTCTCCTCTTTCAAACTAGATCAAAAAGTGAGCCAAACTGGTCCAAAACTTGTCCAAAAAAATGGATCAAACTGAAGCTGGAAGCCTCTAGATCCCAGTTGGACTTGGTTGGTGGCCTCCCTCACCTATAATTAGACCCTCATTCCTTTGTGTTTTCATCTTTGTGTATTTACATGCCAGTATTATCTTCAAATTAGTGTAATTTTATTATCCCTCTATTTTGCATCTTCTTTGGGAAGCTTTGGAGCTTCATTAATCTTCATCCTCTCTTGGAGATTACCCTCTACATCTTGGTGGCCAAGCTTTCTCTTGTGGGCTTCACTTCTCTCTAAAGAATCAAGCCAAAAACCAAGGGTAAGCCTAAATCAATGGTGTTTTTCTATCTTTTTCAATGGTAATCCTCTTCCCAACCTCTCTAATGCTTGGGAAGCATTTTAATCAATGGTTTTTTCTTAAAACCAAGCTTCTAGTGATTCATATTGTTGAAATGGTTTAATGCTAATATTTTATGCTTAAATATAATATTTTGATTTTATGGTTGAATCCTTCTTGGAGGGATGGATCTTAGTATTAATCTCATTTTTCTTTATCAAAACTCTGGCTTAATAAGCTAGAGATAGAGATTGACCATTTTTAGGATTTTTATTCTAATTAAAATAAGGATTAATTCATTAAAGCTTGTTTTATAATTAGAAAATTCATAATTATTCATTTTAAGTTGAAAGAGAGTTTTTGCTAACATTTTTGTAATTATCTTCATATGGGAATGATAATGGGATATTTTTAAAAATAAAAAAGAGGTTTAAATGTAATTATGCTTATAATTATGCTTGGGTATTCATAATGAATTTGTAGATTAAAAGAGGAAATCCCACCATATTTTAGATAATTAGGAGTAAATAGTAAAAGTAGATTTTTTGAGAATTCTCAGAAAATGTAGTGAAGCTATGGTTTTTAAAAAAATTAAAAATGAAATTAATTCTATGCATAAATTTGATAATGCAATTGATGAAGTCTTTTAATTAATGAATTGGATTTTATAGATAGACTCCCCTTATTTATTTGGTATCCCCGATCTTACTCAAACTCAAGATATGACTGCTTTCTCTTTTGAGCATATCCTCTCTTTCGCAGCACGACTCAAATGAGCAGGGCAAGGCTCGCTAATCATTTCAAGGAGCTATATTTTCTAGACCTAGCTGAGAGACGACAGCATGAGTGATTTGCAGCACAATATATTCACGCCTCTTGCAACCAGTGCAGATGCTGACGTAGAATGTCTCATTAGCCATGGTCTTGTTAAGGTTAAAGGTGGTTTGTGGTGTTATCCTTTATCACCCCACACCTCGAGATTTTAGGATTACTTGTCATCTTTTCAGACTTCTTAGCCATTTTATCTCGAGAAGTAAGATTGTAGCACCAATAGTAGTAAGGGAACAATTGTATCGTGGCATGTCCATAGCCCACCAGTATCACCGTCTCATGCGTATACCATTGAGGCATTGATTTTCTGGAGGCATGTTGCTCTATGTATATATTGCAAACCTTATGTAAATAAAGAATGTTTTGTGAAAACATTCCAGTTGTCTAAGTGATTTTGACTATCAGATATCGAGTTTAAAGAAATAAGATCTGTTTTCTCATACGTATGTCGTAGATCTTTAGTAAGAACGATTACCTTGTTTAAAGTAATTATTTCTGAACTTCTTAAGTCTTAGGATCTTGAGACAAAGTCAAGTAGAAATTTAAAGGTGGTTTGTGGTGTTATCCTTTATCACCCCACACCTCGAGATTTTAGGATTACTTGTCATCTTTTCAGACTTCTTAGCCATTTTATCTCGAGAAGTAAGATTGTAGCACCAATAGTAGTAAGGGAACAATTGTATCGCGGCATGTCCATAGCCCACCAGTATCACCGTCTCATGCGTATACCATTGAGGCGTTGATTTTCTGGAGGCATGTTGCTCTATGTATATATTGCAAACCTTATGTAAATAAAGAATGTTTTGTGAAAACATTCCAGTTGTCTAAGTGATTTTGACTATCAGATATCGAGTTTAAAGAAATAAGATCTGTTTTCTCATACGTATGTCGTAGATCTTTAGTAAGAACGATTACCTTGTTTAAAGTAATTATTTCTGAACTTCTTAAGTCTTAGGATCTTGAGACAAAGTCAAGTAGAAATTTAACGATGTATCGTTTTGGCAGAATCATGAGACGTGCGAATCATGGTAGACAGATAGATCCTCTCACAGATGAGGAGGAGCTTAACCCTAATGTTCGCAAAGCTCTTCATAGATCTCAGCCAGGTCCCTTCAAAGGTGAAGGGGAACACTTAGGCAAGGCTGTGGAAAAGTGGATCGAAGCCATGGAAGAAGACTTTGATGTCACTGGATACAATGAAAAAAGTAAAGTGGTTAAGGAAAAAGGTTGAAGATTATAGAAACAACCAGAGTAGCATGGAGAAACCACTGTGAGATAAACCGTTTAGATCAGAACACCCAAACATGGGACGATCTCAAAGCATACCTTAGGAAGCGATTCTATCCTCAAGGCTTCCTAGAAACAAAGATGAATGAGTTCCTAGAACTAACCCAGGGAAGCCGTACCATGGAGGAATATCACCAGACATTCTCTCTTCTCCTCAAATACTCGCCACTGCTGGATGAAGAACAGCTAATGGCTAGGTTCATTCGGGGAATGAACGAACCTTTGGATACCCTGGTAAAAAATGCTAAACTAGTTTCAATGGCCGAAGCAGTGTGGATGGCAAAGGATTTCACCAAGGCCTTTGTTGTCAAGGTCCCACACCAAAGCCAGCTCCCTCGTCCTTCAAAAGATTCCAAACTCCAGGGAGCACTTCCAACTTTCTACCTCTCCTAAGAGACATCAAGGTCCCAATCAGAACTAGGAGACGAGAAGTTTCAGATTGGAAGGAAGGCCTCCGGCTCTTTCCAGGATGCAGAAGGATGAGCTTTGAAGTGAGAACATGTGTTTTGGATGTCAAGATTTTGGACACCAGCTCAAGGATTTCCCAAATCCTTCTATGACAATGGGCCAGGGAAGCCAAGGTCCTAGGATGACAAGGTCCTAGGATGCCGAGACCGTCTCCTTCATATCAACCTAATCAGGGAAACCCCAAAAGAGTGCCAGCTCAGCCTACAGCCTCAATGCAAAGTAGTCTCAGAACTCCCTCCCAGAATTGGGGAAGCTAGAGAGAGAGAGAGAGTCCCACCCCAGATAGCAGCAACCAGAGGGCTGATGTGCAGTGAAGGAAGAAAGAGGAAAGATTTATGCCGCCATTGAACATCAAGGGCAGAATTGTCAGTTCTTCTTAGTCCTTCAAACTCTAGAAGAGTACAAGGGTAAGCACTTTAAGCTTTTGATTGATTCAGGCAATACACATTCTTTTATTTTCCCTGGATGCTTGCGTAAGTTAGTCCTAGATCAAAAAATAGGGAAACTTATGCAAGTAGAATTGGCCAGTGGGAAGATTCTTTTCACGCACCATGAGACAGACCGCATTTAGTTTAATCTAGATGGGAATGCGACAGACTTCCAGTTCAAAGTCTTACCCTTGGGAATCTATGAGAACGGAATCCTTGGAATGGATTGGCTCCATAAAAATCAGGCTGACATTCACTATCACACTAGAACCATCTCTTTCCTCGACCTTCATGGGAATCAAGTTCAAGGAACTGGAATTTCCAAATCCCCAGTTTTGCAATTAGTAAAAGCTTCTAAATTGATAAAGGGACTCAGAAAGAAGCAAACTGTCTATGTCATTAAAATGAATCCAATAGACAGAAAATAAAAGGCTAAGGAACCTTAATGGTGGCTAAGTGAGTATGCTGATGTATTCCCAGAACAGCTGATCGAGATACCTCCGACTCATGAAGTAGATCATGAGATAGAGCTAACTCTTGGAGCTTAGCCCAATGTGCATACAAGATGCCAGTTCTGAAGCCATAGAACTAAAGGAGCAATTAAGACAGCTAAGCGAGGATTCATAAGACCCAGTGTTTCACCTTGGGGTGCACCCATTCTCTTTCAAAAAAAGAAAGATGGAACGTTAAGACTCTATATTAATTACAGAGGATTAAATCAGTTAAGACTCTGTATTGATTACAAAGGATTAAATCAGTTAACAGTAAAAAAAAATCATGTTCTTAGGATTGATGAACTTTTGGATCGGCTAAGTGGAACCCAAATGTTTACAAAGATAGATCTCAAATCTGGATATTACCATATCAAAATTAAAGATCAAGATATCCCCAAGACAGCCATCAATACTCGATATGGGCATTATGAATTTACAGTCATGCCATTCAGACTGACAAATGCCCCAACAACATTTAATCGCCTCATGCAAGACATCCTTAGAGAATACTTAGATGAATTTGTTCTTGTCTTCTTTGATGACATCCTGGTATACTCCAAGAATGCAGCTGATCATGAAGATTATGTGCGCAAAGTCTGGGATATCCTAAGGAAACACCAACTTGTTGCAAAAAGGAGTAAGTGCACTTTCTCTACTGACCATGTTGAATACTTGGGATTTATAGTATCTAAGGATGGCATTTCTACTGAACCCGCTAAAATCCAAGCAGTTGTGGATTGGCCAAAGCCCAAGACAGTGAAAGAAGTCAGGGGATTCCTAGGATTAACCGGGTGGTATAGAATCTTTATACCCAGGTATGCTTAAATAGCATCCCCTTTAACTAACCTTCTCAAGAAGAGCACCCTATTTCATTGGACCGCTATGTGTCAGTGTGCTTTTGATAAGCTGAAGACAACTTTAGTAACCAACCCTGTCCTAAAATTGCTAGATTTTTCCTTACCCTTTGAGGTTGTGATAGATGCCAATGGTTTTGCCCTAGGAGGTCCACTTATGCAGGAAGGTCATGCAATAGCCTATGAATCTAGAAAACTCAGAACGCATGAGAGGAATTATGCTGTCCACCATGACTTGGAGTTACTCTCAGTAGTTTATACTCTAAAGTTGTGGAGACATTATCTTTTGGGACAGAGATTCACCTTAATGATAGATCATCAAAGTCTGAAGTGGATCTTCACCCAAAGGGATCTCAACATGCGACAAAGAAGGTGGATGCAGACCCTTTAGGAATTTGACTTTGAGATAAAGTACCGACCAGGGAAAGAAAATGTGGTAGCTGATGCACTCAGTAGGAAAGCCTCCTTGCTTGCAATAACATTAGTGTCAAATCCATTAATCAGTGAAGCAAGAGAGAAGATTATGGAGGAGAGATTCTTTGCCCCTATTGCTACTCTATTGTGCAGGAAAGCAAGACCTTTCAGGAAATGAGTTGAGTTTTTGGGTACAAATTGGACGAAGGATGCATGTATTACAATAATCGGCTATGCATTCCTAAATGAAAAAAAGGGAAAAATTATGAGAGAAGCCCATGATAGCCCAATAGCTGGACATCCAGGGTTCATAAAGACCTACATGTCTACAAATGTGAGATCCCTGTTCCCACCGAGCAACGGATTCGGGGTACTAGCAGCGGAAGTAGCACTTCTCGCGCGGGACAGGGGTCCCACACTCGGGGCCTCGCCCACGGATATCCGGACAAGAGACTAATCCGTCGGTTTGTCCAAAACCGAAACCGGAAAAACTTCCTTTACCCGGAAAGCACGGGCGATTCCACCAGGATAACTCTTTACTCTAACGTAGTCAAGATCATTACTGATCAAACTGATCTGACTGCACCTTTAACGGTACTTGGTCAAATCAAGGAAGAACTTGCACTTGGATCATTGGGATCAACGCTTTTTTCCCCATCAAGAGGCACAGCCGTTGATTCCTATCCATAGAACAATTTCTATCCGGGATTTACTTCATCTATCGTAATAATAGAAATTAAATCTCGATTTACGGATCCATCAGTCCAGCCTAACCCCATCCGATCCCATGGGTTAGCCAACCGCCCAACCACTGTAGTGATGGGATCCAATTTGGAATTTGGTTAGATTTTGTCCCGGGTACCAAGGAAAAGAGTTCCAAGGCCCCCTAGCCGGAAGTTCATGCAAACATAAAATTAGGCACACCACTTACACACCCAATATGAAATTGCCTTTTTCTTAGCATCAGCAGCTAACTTTAAAACAATCCTTTAATGAAACCATAGTACCACTGATCACAGTCTTCCAAATTATCCGATTGATTCTCAAATTTTCCATCATTCCTTCATCAGAGTATCTATGGCATCATTGGCAACTAGAACGCTCACCACCTGACCACTCAGGGGCCGTTTCTATAGTTCCTAGCCCATAATACTCGGCAATATAATCACTTATCAAGATGGACTCTCGTTGAAGATCAGCAAGATCAACCAACAGATCCATATAAAAGAGCCATGGACTCATCCGTTGAGGACCAGCAAGGTCAGTCAACCAGATCCATGCCCGGTTTCACAAAACAACTCTTACTCCTTGTTCCAATATCTTCCTCGACGCACGCGTGGGTATCCTAGGCAACCCAGAGCCCGAGCACCGTATGGTCAGCACCCTCTAGGATCCTTCGCAGGTGACCTAGCGCTTCACTCATAGGCCGCTTCCTTGGTCCCTCATCCACCGTACCGGAAGCTCACCATTTTAATCGAACCGAGGCTGGTCAAGACCTCGGTCGACCTTGCTACGCGAGACGTCCTCCATTGACTCTCCGTCAGCAGTTGCAACTTTATCAGTTAGGTCTCCACGACCTTAATCACAAGACGGTCAAAATGCTTCCCCAGCATTCTTGACATAAAACAGCCATTTACAAACAGCATTTACAAACAGTTTACAAATACAGTTTCTATATTAACTCTCATTTTTCCACATTGTCCCTCATTAATCCACATTACTTATTCCACATTCCATGTATATGTGTACTCATCCAATCACCTCCTTTTTCCATCTCTTCACTTCAGATTCCTTCACATCACATATCATATATTCACATCCATATCCACATCCATACATCCACATCCACATCCACATTCACATCCATACATCCACATCTACATGCTTATCTCCATTTTCACATCCTCATTTATACATCCACATCCCATATCCACATTCATACATACACATCCATATCCACATCCACATCCACATTCACATCCATGCATCCACATCTACATGCTTACCTCCATTTTCACATCTTCATTTATACATCCACATCCCATATCCACATTCATACATACACATCCATACATCCACATCCACATACATACACATCCATACATCCACATCCACATCCACATACATACATACATCCACATCCACATTCCACATTCACATCTATACATCCACATCTACATTCACATTCACATACATCCACATCCACATTCCCATACATCCACATCTATACATCCACATTCCACATTCACATCTACATTCACATTCACATACATCCACATCTACATTCACATTCACATACATCCACATCCACATTCCCATACATCCACATCTATACATCCACATTCCACATTCACATCTACATTCACATTCACATACATCCACATCTACATTCACATTCACATACATCCTCATCCCCATTCCCATTCACATCTATACATCCACATCTACATCCACATACATACATACATCCACATCTATACATCCACATTCCACATTCACATACATACATACATCCACATCTATACATCCACATTCCACATTCACATCTACACATCCACATCTACACATCCACATCTACATCCACATTCACATACATCCACATCCACATTTCCATTCACATCTATACATCCACATCCATTCACATCTATACATCCACATCTACATCCACATTTACATTTATGCATATACATCTTCATGCATATATCCATTTTCATGTTCATACATCTACACTCCCAACTCCATATCCATACATCCACATACATACATCCATTTTCACTTTCCCATTTATATAACCCCATATACCTTCACATCTAATCTTTTACATCACATCCATTCTCGCCCTATCACAACCCATATACATCAACCCATATACATCAACCCATATACATCTTATCCTATCACATACACTTCTTACCTCATCCCCCCATACACATCTTAATTCATCTTATCACATCCTAACTTATTTCATAAGCATCTTATCACCTCTTATCACACCTCTTATCACATCCTATCACTTTCCATACGCATCTTATCAATTCTTATCACATCTCATACACCTCTTATCATATCTTATCACATCTCATATCTTTTTTTTTTTTTTAAGAGAATTCTTTTATTTGATATAAGATTTCTCTACACATTTATTTATACATAAATTCCACTTAAGGAGACTAACACTTTCGAAATTAAAATCAATCTTTTATGCATCTTCTTATGCATGATTTCAATTTGGTAGGGAATTATACTTTTAGAATAAAAGAATTTCTCTTATGCATCTAAGTTAAGCATAAAATCCATTTATGAGGAAAATCATACTTTTAGTATAAAAAGAATATCTTTTATGCATACCTATATGCATGAAATCCAATATGATAAAAGTAACACCTTTGATATAAAAATTTTTCCTTTATGCATACTTCTATGCATGAAAATTAAAAATGATAAAAGTAACACTTTTGATATAAAAATTTTCCTTTATGCATACTTCTATGCATGAAAATTAAAAATGATAAAAGTAACACTTTTGATATAAAAATTTTCCTTTATGCATACTTCTATGCATGAAAATTAAAAATGATAAAAGTAACACTCTTGATATAAAAATTTTCCTTTATGCATACTTCTATGCATGAAAATTAAAAATGATAAAAGTAACACTTTTGATTTAAAAATTTTCTTTTATGCATACTTTTATGCATGAAAATTAAAAATAATAAAAGTAACACTTTTGATATAAAAATTTTCTTTTATGCATACTTTTATGCATGAAAATTAAAAATAATAAAAGTAACACTTTTGATATAAAACTTTTTCCTTTATGAATACTTCTATGCATGAAATAAAAATGGTAAAAATAACACTTTTGATATAAAAATTTATCCATTATGCATACTTCTATGCATGAAATAAAAATGGTAAAAATAACACTTTTGATATAAAAATTTATCCATTATGCCTAGCATTAAAATTCAATTTCTCCATGATTGTAATGAAATTCTTTCAATTAATCTAAGATGATAATTCCTAGAATATGGTAGGAAGTCCTCTTTTTATGCTTTGAATGAGATTATTTTATGCATAATTTTTTTAAAAATTTTGCCATAGCTCCGCTGCTATGACTGATAAATCTCAATTTTTCTAAGGGATAATGCTTATCATTAAGAAAATAATTAAAATAATCTCTAATTGGATTATCAATCCATAATGGATTGAATCATTAATATACATAAACTAAAAGCATAAGAAAAAGCCATTAATTTGGCCTCAAGCATAGCTTAATCTTGGGTTAAGGAAAAGCTTTATGAAAAGCTTGATTTGGATTGAGAATGGGTCATGAGTATGACCATTTCTTGAGTGAGAGAGAGAATTTACATAAGAATCATTAGAATTTAAACATAAATAAAAATTAACTTCAATAGCATTTATTAAATCATGTAACTCTTCACTACTATTCAAACTTCAATAGCATTTTAAAAAAAACCATACCAATTAAACTTCTCAAGCTTGAGAGGGGTTGAGAAGAGAGAAACATTGAGAAATTATAGAAAGATCAATATTCACTAATTACCTTACAACTTGCTTGATTCTTTGTTCACGGTAGAGGCCCCCAACCAATCAATTGGTTAAGTATGTTGATGGAGCCACTAATGGGGATTGAAGAAAGAGGGAAGCTCCAAAAACTAGTGAATTATTAAATGAATTCACAGTTCTTGGCTTAGGTGGAGTAGAGTAACGATGCATAAACACTATATATTTTTCAACAAGGGGGAGGCTTCTATTTATAGGAAAAATTGAGCTCCTAACCAAACAAACTGATTCTAGAATTTTCTAAATCAGTTTGGTCAATATTTGACCATTTTTAAGTCAGTTAAGCTAACTTTTTGGAACTAGACTTAAATGAGGAGAGAGGAGAGATGAAATATCTCAATTTTTATGAGTTTAAAACTCATTCAAGCATGTGAAATATGCACCTCCTTTAAAGAACTCCCCTTCCTTACATATGTCATACTTTTAATATTGCTCATAATTTTTTTACTAATAAACCTTGTACATTTTCAACTCTTCATCTTATGTGAAATATGCACCTCCTTTAAAGAACTCCCCTTCCTTACATATGTCATACTTTTAATATTGCTCATAATTTTTTTACTAATAAACCTTGTACATTTTCAACTCTTCATCTTATGTGAAATATGCACCTCCTTTAAAGAACTCCTCTTCCTTACATATGTCATACTTTTAATATTGCTCATAATTTTTTACTAATAAACCTTGTACATTTTCAACTCTTCATCTTATGTGAAATATGCACCTCCTTTAAAGAATTCCCCTTCCTTACATATGTCATATTTTTAATATTGCTCATAGTTTTTTACTAATAAACCTTGTACATTTTCAACTCTTCACCTCATGTGAGCATTTACTCATTTTTGGGTATTTTCTTTTTACAAGTTGGATTTATCTCCTCCCTACACATGGATTGATGCTATTGGTCCATAGGAACCTTAATTGGACCATAGTCTAAAGATTTCTGAAAATCTAGACCCTTAGGCTAAGGTTCTTTATAGCTATTTTCAATTAATTCCAATTGCACATTGGAAAATTCTTTTTGAATTTCTGTTTCAGGGGAACTCATCTGAATTAGAAGAGATATTTTTCTATCCAAAAATATTCAAAATCTAAATATTCTCTCTCTAGAATATTTTTCTCTCTCTAGGCTAAAACAGATAGAAACAAGGTCTTTATATTTCTGAAGAGGGATTGATTACAGGGGAAGATACTAGACATCAAAAAGGGGGTGGGGGAGGAATCTTACATTCTACCCCACTTAAAAAACGCGAGATGTCCTCATCTCGCAAACTGGGATAATTTCGCAAGATGCACGAATTATGAGACTTAGAGAAAAATTTAAATCAGGATTAACCACCAAGAAAAAGTCTCAAAGAGAGCAAGATTCAAGATAAGAACAAGATTTAAACTTTATTCATTCTCGGAACTTATACAGTAAAGATAGAGGAACTCTTTACACTTCCATAAGCCCGTCCATCATATGGTCACAAAAGCAGTCCTCACAAGCTGCACAAGTATAAGGTAACTCATCTATGGGAATGATTCTGTGGGTTATTGCTGCGCCTATCTCAGTGGTATGAGGTGTTCTAACAAAAGGACCTCTGAGAGGCAAGCCAAAAACGGGGTAAAGGCATATCTTCTCATGAGGAAGAAAACACGCCAGTAAGAAGACCCGCTCAGAAAACCCAGGATGTCTTGATCTCATGACACAGTAGTATCGGGGACCCAAACCGAAGGCTTCAATAACCATGGCCAAGCGGACATTGTTACGAAAGTGCTGCTGACCCCAGGGTGTTACCCTAGTTATGTCTTGATAGGTCCGCCATTTGGTCTGCGCTACAGAAGTTCCCAAGTGAGGGAAAAGTGAGCGCTCATACTGTTCTATAAAATCCTTCTTCACAGACTCACTTGCGTCTTGAAGGTGAGGAATCATTATGGATAAAACTAATTCTTGTTGCCAAGCCATGAAGGAGATTAGGAAGAAAGGAGATCGATGGGAGTAAGATTACTGTGAGCGACAAGTAAAAGTTACGACTTATATAAAGGAAGGAGCTAGCGTAACTTAGAAGCCAACGGTAGCTTGCCACTGAAGTTTTACCGTCTTTCCATGATTTGGGTTTGGCACAATTTTCTATAGAAGGCATTAAGAACTTTGAGATGAGGAGATAAAAGAAGTTCGTAAGTTAAATCACCTACTTTCTTTGGTCCACAATATCTGGGAGATAACTTCTTATACTTCCCAAGAGATAAAGAACTTCTTTTGGGTCGTAATCGAGACCAAAACCTTGATATCCAAAACATCGATTCTCACTTCTGAACTCGTTGTTCTGAATCCTTAAAACAGGTGGGACTCTTGAGAAGTATTCAGGAAAAAGGTTCTTCCTTTTTTAAACAGAATCTTTCTTTTATTTTAGAGAGGGAATAATTATAAGATCAAAAAGGGAGATTCTTACTCCTGTATACCTCTAAGGCTGGGGGAGAATCTTACATTCTACCCCACTTGAAAAGTGCGAGATGTCCTCATCTCATAAAGTAGAGGACAACTCTTTTTCTTAAGATCCAATTTTATTCTGGGGTTCTTTATATTCTGGTCAACCCAACAGAATACTGGGATAAATATCCCTTAGAACTCATCATTAAATAACAATTCATTCAGATCATATCATTCATATCTTTAACATGATAAAGGTTCATTAGATCGAAAAATTTCCTTCTAAGCATTCCTCCACGGGAATTTCAGTCAAGTAAGTTCTCAATTTGTCATCCTTTAACTTGATCTAACGGTCAAGTGTTAACAGTAGTACTTTGACAGCACAATCCACTAATCTCATAGTGATTTGTTGAAATCATTATCATCATTTATCATTACAGGGACTCGTCCCATTCATCCTCATTGCGGTTTTGCTCAAGTTATTATATTTCAACTAAATTTCAAAAATCATCATTTTTCAATCAGAATCCCAATCAATTCATCAGTTCCCAAACAGAATTAAAAATCATATCAACCACATTCAAATTCATCATCTGGATAGCATTAACGCTTATAATTTCAAGTCTTAGATTTACTCGTATATACTGTCAGTAAAGAGCTGCAGTTATACTCTCGGTATATACGGATAGTCACGGCCCTTGGAATTATAAGGTAAATACCATCATGTCTAGGCCTCAAGCAAGTCAAGGATTCTAAATAATTGCGGTACTTCCATCTGAAGACCCAATTACCAAATTACGAATTTCAATTTGAATATCAAATTGTATGAATTATATCACACAATTACAACCTTTTTGTGTTTCTTGATTAATTTCTGACCTATTTGTCTTCTCAATTGATCTTTATTAACCAAATGCTCTGATACCAACTGTGAGATCCCTGTTCCCACCGAGCAACGGATTCGGGGTACTAGCAGCGGAAGTAGCACTTCTCGCGCGGGACAGGGGTCCCACACTCGGGGCCTCGCCCACGGATATCCGGACAAGAGACTAATCCGTCGGTTTGTCCAAAACCGAAACCGGAAAAACTTCCTTTACCCGGAAAGCACGGGCGATTCCACCAGGATAACTCTTTACTCTAACGTAGTCAAGATCATTACTGATCAAACTGATCTGACTGCACCTTTAACGGTACTTGGTCAAATCAAGGAAGAACTTGCACTTGGATCATTGGGATCAACGCTTTTTTCCCCATCAAGAGGCACAGCCGTTGATTCCTATCCATAGAACAATTTCTATCCGGGATTTACTTCATCTATCGTAATAATAGAAATTAAATCTCGATTTACGGATCCATCAGTCCAGCCTAACCCCATCCGATCCCATGGGTTAGCCAACCGCCCAACCACTGTAGTGATGGGATCCAATTTGGAATTTGGTTAGATTTTGTCCCGGGTACCAAGGAAAAGAGTTCCAAGGCCCCCTAGCCGGAAGTTCATGCAAACATAAAATTAGGCACACCACTTACACACCCAATATGAAATTGCCTTTTTCTTAGCATCAGCAGCTAACTTTAAAACAATCCTTTAATGAAACCATAGTACCACTGATCACAGTCTTCCAAATTATCCGATTGATTCTCAAATTTTCCATCATTCCTTCATCAGAGTATCTATGGCATCATTGGCAACTAGAACGCTCACCACCTGACCACTCAGGGGCCGTTTCTATAGTTCCTAGCCCATAATACTCGGCAATATAATCACTTATCAAGATGGACTCTCGTTGAAGATCAGCAAGATCAACCAACAGATCCATATAAAAGAGCCATGGACTCATCCGTTGAGGACCAGCAAGGTCAGTCAACCAGATCCATGCCCGGTTTCACAAAACAACTCTTACTCCTTGTTCCAATATCTTCCTCGACGCACGCGTGGGTATCCTAGGCAACCCAGAGCCCGAGCACCGTATGGTCAGCACCCTCTAGGATCCTTCGCAGGTGACCTAGCGCTTCACTCATAGGCCGCTTCCTTGGTCCCTCATCCACCGTACCGGAAGCTCACCATTTTAATCGAACCGAGGCTGGTCAAGACCTCGGTCGACCTTGCTACGCGAGACGTCCTCCATTGACTCTCCGTCAGCAGTTGCAACTTTATCAGTTAGGTCTCCACGACCTTAATCACAAGACGGTCAAAATGCTTCCCCAGCATTCTTGACATAAAACAGCCATTTACAAACAGCATTTACAAACAGTTTACAAATACAGTTTCTATATTAACTCTCATTTTTCCACATTGTCCCTCATTAATCCACATTACTTATTCCACATTCCATGTATATGTGTACTCATCCAATCACCTCCTTTTTCCATCTCTTCACTTCAGATTCCTTCACATCACATATCATATATTCACATCCATATCCACATCCATACATCCACATCCACATCCACATTCACATCCATACATCCACATCTACATGCTTATCTCCATTTTCACATCCTCATTTATACATCCACATCCCATATCCACATTCATACATACACATCCATATCCACATCCACATCCACATTCACATCCATGCATCCACATCTACATGCTTACCTCCATTTTCACATCTTCATTTATACATCCACATCCCATATCCACATTCATACATACACATCCATACATCCACATCCACATACATACACATCCATACATCCACATCCACATCCACATACATACATACATCCAC
Organism: Cibotium barometz; assembly: GCF_041138505.1. Taxonomy (NCBI): domain Eukaryota; kingdom Viridiplantae; phylum Streptophyta; class Polypodiopsida; order Cyatheales; family Cibotiaceae; genus Cibotium; species Cibotium barometz. The sequence goes on from NC_141055.1 coordinate 59,949,838, forward strand.
ATCCACATTCCACATTCACATCTATACATCCACATCTACATTCACATTCACATACATCCACATCCACATTCCCATACATCCACATCTATACATCCACATTCCACATTCACATCTACATTCACATTCACATACATCCACATCCACATTCCCATACATCCACATCTATACATCCACATTCCACATTCACATCTACATTCACATTCACATACATCCACATCTACATTCACATTCACATACATCCTCATCCCCATTCCCATTCACATCTATACATCCACATCTACATCCACATACATACATACATCCACATCTATACATCCACATTCCACATTCACATCTACACATCCACATCTACATCCACATTCACATACATCCACATCCACATTTCCATTCACATCTATACATCCACATCCATTCACATCTATACATCCACATCTACATCCACATTTACATTTATGCATATACATCTTCATGCATATATCCATTTTCATGTTCATACATCTACACTCCCAACTCCATATCCATACATCCACATACATACATCCATTTTCACTTTCCCATTTATATAACCCCATATACCTTCACATCTAATCTTTTACATCACATCCATTCTCGCCCTATCACAACCCATATACATCAACCCATATACATCAACCCATATACATCTTATCCTATCACATACACTTCTTACCTCATCCCCCCATACACATCTTAATTCATCTTATCACATCCTAACTTATTTCATAAGCATCTTATCACCTCTTATCACACCTCTTATCACATCCTATCACTTTCCATACGCATCTTATCAATTCTTATCACATCTCATACACCTCTTATCATATCTTATCACATCTCATATCTTTTTTTTTTTTTTAAGAGAATTCTTTTATTTGATATAAGATTTCTCTACACATTTATTTATACATAAATTCCACTTAAGGAGACTAACACTTTCGAAATTAAAATCAATCTTTTATGCATCTTCTTATGCATGATTTCAATTTGGTAGGGAATTATACTTTTAGAATAAAAGAATTTCTCTTATGCATCTAAGTTAAGCATAAAATCCATTTATGAGGAAAATCATACTTTTAGTATAAAAAGAATATCTTTTATGCATACCTATATGCATGAAATCCAATATGATAAAAGTAACACCTTTGATATAAAAATTTTTCCTTTATGCATACTTCTATGCATGAAAATTAAAAATGATAAAAGTAACACTTTTGATATAAAAATTTTCCTTTATGCATACTTCTATGCATGAAAATTAAAAATGATAAAAGTAACACTTTTGATATAAAAATTTTCCTTTATGCATACTTCTATGCATGAAAATTAAAAATGATAAAAGTAACACTCTTGATATAAAAATTTTCCTTTATGCATACTTCTATGCATGAAAATTAAAAATGATAAAAGTAACACTTTTGATTTAAAAATTTTCTTTTATGCATACTTTTATGCATGAAAATTAAAAATAATAAAAGTAACACTTTTGATATAAAAATTTTCTTTTATGCATACTTTTATGCATGAAAATTAAAAATAATAAAAGTAACACTTTTGATATAAAACTGTTGGAATTAGGGTTGCAGGAATGCACACACAACTTCAAGAAGATGAGGAAGCTTGAGCACAACACAGTAGTGTATTATGAGTGCCAAAAATGAAAGATAACAAGCCCTAGAAGATAATGGGCGTATATACAATGCACGGGGGAAAAAACCTCCTAGTGAGGGAAAAAGTGCCCCGGCGGTCCTAAGTGTGTTCACACACATCACTACTATAATATGGTAACAAATCCCCCCTGGAGTGATGCGGTGAACAAGAGCTAGCACTCATGTATAGGGAAGTGTCTAGCTATGTGGACGAATCCACAAAAGGGAGTAAGCCCAAAGCTTTGCGAAAAGCTTCGAACTTCTCACGAGGCAGAGCCTTTGTGAAAAGGTCTGCAAGGTTATCCTGTGTTGGCACATAAGCCAAACTGATCTCTCCTGCAGAGAGTCTCTCCCTGACATAATGGTAGTGCACCTCAATGTGCTTCGTACGAGCATGGAACACTGGGTTCCGCGCAACTGCCAATGCGCTCTGACTGTCAGTGAAGATGGTGGTGGCAGATGGCTGCCCAACACCCAAATCAGCCATAAGGCGTCTGAGCCACACACACTCAACCGTAGCTGTGAAAGCTGCCCTGTACTCAGCTTCACAACTAGAAGTGGCCACAGTAGGCTGCTTCTTGCTCAACCATGATATGCATGAGCTTCCAAGCATGAAGCAAAAACCACTCGTGGACACGCGTGTGTCATAACAACCAGCCCAGTCAGAATCTGAAAAAACATGTAAATCTGGCGGCAATGATCCCCCCTTGGGATAAAACAACCCAAGATGCCGAGTACCACTCAAATAGCGAAAGATACGCTTCACTGCCTGCCAATGCTTAATGCCTGGGCTATGCATAAATCTGCTCACCTGTGAGACTGCAAACTGAATGTCTGGCCTCGTAATGCATACATAAATGAGGCAACCAACAGCTGTCTGATAGAGTGTGACATCAAAGTGATCTCCAGCATCATGAAGACTCAACTTCAAACCTGTCTCCATTGGAGTAGCAATAGGCTTGCAGTCTTCAAGGCCAAATCTCCGCAACAATGTTTCAATATACTTTGTCTGACACAAAGCAATACCTCCATCACACTGCTTAAATTGTATCCCCAAATAATGATGCAAATGCCCCAAATCTGACATCTCAAAAGAGGCATTCAAATCAGCCTTAAAATCAGCAATATGACTCTCATTTGGTCCTGTGAGCAGCATGTCATCGACATAGAGAGCAATGATTAGATGTACACCATCCACACGTTTAACATACAAAGTGCTTTCTGTTGGACTATTCTGAAACCCATGTGCAGTCAAATATGCATGTATTTTTTCATACCAAGCTCGTGGAGCTTGCTTTAAACCATATAAAGCCTTTTTTAACCTGCACACTTTGTTTTCCTGCCCTCTTTGAACAAAACCACGAGGCTGCGATACATACACCTCCTCATGCAAATCTCCATTTAAGAACGCAGTCTTTATGTCCAACTGATGTACATGCCAACCATTATGAGCTGCTAATGCACAGATGCTACGAACAGTGGTCATACGACATGTGGGAGCAAAAGTCTCATCAAAATCAATGCCCTTCTCTTGAGCATAACCTTTTGCAACAAGCCTAGCCTTATGGCGATCCACTGTGCCATCAGGCTTACGCTTCAATTTGTATACCCACTTAGTGCCAATGGCCTTCTTGCCAGGGGGCAAGTCACATAAAGACCATGTACCATTCTTCATAATAGCATCGTATTCTGCTTGCATAGCAGCCATCCAATTTTCTGAACTTTGTGCTTCATCAAATGAAACAGGCTCACTTTCATCGCACATACTAGAAACAGCCAATGCATAACAATCTGACGCATAAGAGGCATCATGAGAGCCAGAACGAGTGCGACTAGACAAAGGGGCATCCAACTTGCTGTCACGCAAAGTCTGCACCAGCCATCTAGGCATATTCCTAGAGCCCTCAATCTCTTGTCTCTCATCCTCAAGTGCATCATGCACATCTGCATCAGATATAGGCTGATCTGTGCCATCATTTAAAACCTGCATAGGCTGAAAAACTACCTCATGAGGTATTGCACTTGACTGTGCACCACTGAAAAGAGGCAACAATGTATCATAGACATCACGTGAGCTGATATCTGTCTCCTTAGTACATGAAACCAAGGGCTGAACTGCATCTTCCACAAATACAACATCACGGCTAACCAAAATGCGCTTTGTCTGTGGATGATACAAACGATAGCCTTTGCTCTCAGCACTATATCCAACAAAAATACATTTGACAGCTTTGTCATCCAATTTTCTGCGATGTTGCACAGGCACTAATGCATATGCCAGGCAACCAAAAACACGTAAATGGCCAACAGATGGCTTGCGGCTATGCCAAGCCTCATATGGAGTGACAACCTGTAATGCTTTGGTGGGACACCTGTTTAGTACATAAGTGGCACACATGACAGCCTCAAGCCAAAAACCATGTGGTAGACTTTGACTCTTAACCATACATCTTGCCATTTCCATGAGAGACCTGTTTTTTCTCTCAGCCACACCATTTTGCTGTGGTGTATACGGCACTGTACATTGGTGTTTTATCCCACGCTCAGCCAGAAATGCATTAAATTCTGAAGACATATACTCCCCCCCTCGATCTGAACGGAGGGTGCCCATCTTACTTTCTGACACATTTTCAGCCATAACCAAAAACCGTTTGAAGCACAAAAACACTTCGGACTTTGCCTTCAAAGGATATACCCATGCATGCCTGGTAAAATCATCAATGAAAGTCACGAAGTAAAGGTAGTTTCCAAATGATGGAGTTTGCATGGGACCACAAACATCACTGTGAACAAGCTGCAATCTGCGTTCAGCTCTCACTGATCCATCTTTGGGAAAGGAAGCACGCTGCATTTTACCCAATATGCAGCCCTCACAAACATGCTTGACAGGTGCCTCAAGCTTAGGCAACGAAGACACCATTTCAGATTTCTGCAGGCGCAGCAAACTTGCAAAATTCAGATGACCAAAACGTGCATGCCACAGTTTTGCATTTGAAATAGCCTGCGTATCCATAATAGCACATGCTGAATCCTCTACACATTTGCCATCCATATTGAGCTTATACAGCCCTCGACATAGTGAACCAGATGCTACAATGATGTCACCACAAGAGAGATCATGAACAGTACATCTGTCATCCACAAATTTTACAACCAAACCTGTTTTGGCAAATGCGGAGACTGACAGCAGATTCTTTTTGATCCCTGGCACATACAATGCATCAAAAAGTGTAAAGGTGTTGCCATTTGCAACATTCAGCACAATCTGTCCAACTCCTTTAACGGGATAAGAGGAGTTATTGGCACAAGTGACAGTATTCCCTGTGGGAGCAGACTCAAGGAAAGTGAATAAACTGCGCTGCGAGGTGATATGCTTAGTGGCACCACTGTCAAAGTACCATACATCTGAATCTACTGCAGACATACATGTGTCATGCAAAGATGGGTCATAACTGCACTGCGCATTAAATGCCCATTCTGTATCTAGCACAACATTAGCAGATTCATTGTTAGAAGGAGAGGCATCTGCAACAGCCATACCAGCCTCTTTCTTCTTAGCCTCTTTCGCAGCCAGCTTAGGACACGCTTTGATGACATGATCATTTCCCTTACAGTACTTGCAAAATGTCTTCTGTTTGTCACCCTTCTTCTCATCTTTGTCTTCCTTCTTTGGTTGCGCAGCATTTGCAGATTTCTGCTTACTAGAAGAAAAGCCAGCTTTACCTTTCCCGCTTCTCTGACTAGCAACGAAAGCTTGATCTGCGACACGCATAATATTCCTGTTTTGCCTTGACTGGTCTTCTTGCAGCAAAACAGAAACTAACTCCTCAAATGATAAGGCATTGGGATTGCCTTTCATCATCAAGCGAAGAGTGGAAGCAAAACCCTGATAAGAATCTGGTAGACCATTCAAAACAGTCTGCACAAGTGAACTGTCAGACAGGATTTCATCTGCAGAAATGAGCTGCTCTTTGAAATCCTTGATCTTTGTCAAAAAGCTATCCATAGAATCACCTTCGTTCATATGCTCACTCTCCAACTGTTTTCGGAGATAAGCAACACGAGCCTCATTTCTTGCCTGATACAATGTGGCAAGTACATCCCAAGCATCCTTAGAAGTCCTGCAGGAGCGAATATGTGGGATAATGGTACGTTTGACAGACAGCGCAATCAAGGCATGAGCCTGCGCATCTCTACCATCCCAACGAATCTGCTCTGCTGAAAGTGGTGGTTCTCGAACAGCTGCTACAGCACTTGTGCCTGCACCATCATCAACAGTACCTGTTTCTGATGTGTTTGCAGCATTCCCAGCCACAATAGGACGTGCATCAATACCCTGCACAATGTTCCATAATCCCTTTGCTACCAATACATGTCGCATCATATATGCCCACAATGGATAGTTGGTGCCATCCAACTTATCCTCAGCAGCCAACATGCGGAATACATCATTGTTGTCAGCCATGGCCAATGACTGTACTACTAGATGTAAATGCTGTCTGTAAGAGGTAAACCTGTATAAAATCGACCTGTGCTATGTAGCACAGCCCAAAACAGACGAATGGGCACCTGTCCTGCAGATTTTAATCCTGACAGAAAATCTGCACAGTAGGACGATTTTGCCTGCGCAGTACTTGGAATGCAAAAACGGAGGGCGAAATGACCTCAGATCAAAATTCTGAAACGACCTGCAGACGGTCGTGAAACCTCGTCGCAATCGGAGGAGATGAAGCGGCAGGTGCCGGTGATGCTGCCCGGGAGGAGGAAGCCTGCTCTGATACCAATTGTTGGAATTAGGGTTGCAGGAATGCACACACAACTTCAAGAAGATGAGGAAGCTTGAGCACAACACAGTAGTGTATTATGAGTGCCAAAAATGAAAGATAACAAGCCCTAGAAGATAATGGGCGTATATACAATGCACGGGGGAAAAAACCTCCTAGTGAGGGAAAAAGTGCCCCGGCGGTCCTAAGTGTGTTCACACACATCACTACTATAATATGGTAACAAAAACTTTTTCCTTTATGAATACTTCTATGCATGAAATAAAAATGGTAAAAATAACACTTTTGATATAAAAATTTATCCATTATGCATACTTCTATGCATGAAATAAAAATGGTAAAAATAACACTTTTGATATAAAAATTTATCCATTATGCCTAGCATTAAAATTCAATTTCTCCATGATTGTAATGAAATTCTTTCAATTAATCTAGGATGATAATTCCTAGAATATGGTAGGAAGTCCTCTTTTTATGCTTTGAATGAGATTATTTTATGCATAATTTTTTTAAAAATTTTGCCATAGCTCCGCTGCTATGACTGATAAATCTCAATTTTTCTAAGGGATAATGCTTATCATTAAGAAAATAATTAAAATAATCTCTAATTGGATTATCAATCCATAATGGATTGAATCATTAATATACATAAACTAAAAGCATAAGAAAAAGCCATTAATTTGGCCTCAAGCATAGCTTAATCTTGGGTTAAGGAAAAGCTTTATGAAAAGCTTGATTTGGATTGAGAATGGGTCATGAGTATGACCATTTCTTGAGTGAGAGAGAGAATTTACATAAGAATCATTAGAATTTAAACATAAATAAAAATTAACTTCAATAGCATTTATTAAATCATGTAACTCTTCACTACTATTCAAACTTCAATAGCATTTTAAAAAAAACCATACCAATTAAACTTCTCAAGCTTGAGAGGGGTTGAGAAGAGAGAAACATTGAGAAATTATAGAAAGATCAATATTCACTAATTACCTTACAACTTGCTTGATTCTTTGTTCACGGTAGAGGCCCCCAACCAATCAATTGGTTAAGTATGTTGATGGAGCCACTAATGGGGATTGAAGAAAGAGGGAAGCTCCAAAAACTAGTGAATTATTAAATGAATTCACAGTTCTTGGCTTAGGTGGAGTAGAGTAATGATGCATAAACACTATATATTTTTCAACAAGGGGGAGGCTTCTATTTATAGGAAAAATTGAGCTCCTAACCAAACAAACTGATTCTAGAATTTTCTAAATCAGTTTGGTCAATATTTGACCATTTTTAAGTCAGTTAAGCTAACTTTTTGGAACTAGACTTAAATGAGGAGAGAGGAGAGATGAAATATCTCAATTTTTATGAGTTTAAAACTCATTCAAGCATGTGAAATATGCACCTCCTTTAAAGAACTCCCCTTCCTTACATATGTCATACTTTTAATATTGCTCATAATTTTTTTACTAATAAACCTTGTACATTTTCAACTCTTCATCTTATGTGAAATATGCACCTCCTTTAAAGAACTCCCCTTCCTTACATATGTCATACTTTTAATATTGCTCATAATTTTTTTACTAATAAACCTTGTACATTTTCAACTCTTCATCTTATGTGAAATATGCACCTCCTTTAAAGAACTCCTCTTCCTTACATATGTCATACTTTTAATATTGCTCATAATTTTTTACTAATAAACCTTGTACATTTTCAACTCTTCATCTTATGTGAAATATGCACCTCCTTTAAAGAATTCCCCTTCCTTACATATGTCATATTTTTAATATTGCTCATAGTTTTTTACTAATAAACCTTGTACATTTTCAACTCTTCACCTCATGTGAGCATTTACTCATTTTTGGGTATTTTCTTTTTACAAGTTGGATTTATCTCCTCCCTACACATGGATTGATGCTATTGGTCCATAGGAACCTTAATTGGACCATAGTCTAAAGATTTCTGAAAATCTAGACCCTTAGGCTAAGGTTCTTTATAGCTATTTTCAATTAATTCCAATTGCACATTGGAAAATTCTTTTTGAATTTCTGTTTCAGGGGAACTCATCTGAATTAGAAGAGATATTTTTCTATCCAAAAATATTCAAAATCTAAATATTCTCTCTCTAGAATATTTTTCTCTCTCTAGGCTAAAACAGATAGAAACAAGGTCTTTATATTTCTGAAGAGGGATTGATTACAGGGGAAGATACTAGACATCAAAAAGGGGGTGGGGGAGGAATCTTACAACAAAGAAGAGCTTCTTCTGGCCAGGACTCAAAAGGGGTGTACTCAATCATGTACGTCAGTGCTTAACATGTCAAAAAGTCAAGGAAGAAAGGGTTAAGATGCCAGGAAAGCTACATCCCTGTTATATGCACATTATGTGTGCATATACTAGGAGGCTAACCCACATTAGGCTTGTGAGCATGGGAGCATCGGAACAAGCTCTAGTGGAGCATAGGTTAGGAATAACCTTAAGGGTTAAGGTTATGGTCAGGCATCCAAGGGTCACACATGGAAAATGGAAGTCAAGAGTCACTTGAGGGCCCTCCTATATAATAGGGGCATGGGGCACACTCAAGGGAGGCTTGGGGGCTTGGAGGCTAGGTTATGTTATGCTCTCTTGTGTTGAGGCCGTAAGCTAGATTGGTGGATTCCTACAACTAAGTTCAGTTAAGATTAGTTACAGTAGTTAAAGTAAGTCCCAGCATGAGGACATTTTGGAGGTCATTCGTAGGGCCTTTTAGTAGAGAGAGAAAAAGGAGTGCATCCAATTAGGAAGAAGGCAACGTTACGTTGAAAAATAGGTTATTTCTTTTTTCTAAACCCAAAACCTCTACTTTTTAACCTCAAAATGTACTCGGGAGGAGATAAATCCAATTTGTAAAAGAAAAATACCCAAAAATGAGTAAATGCTCACATAAGATGAAAGAGTTGACTATGTACAAGGGTTATTAGTAAAAAACTATGAGTATTACTAAAAAAAATGTGATATTTTTATCTCTCCTCTCTCTTGGATCAAACCCAATCAAAAAGGAACCAAACTACGTCCAAATCGTCCAAATTCAACTAAACTGAATCTGGAAAATTCTAGAAATCAGTTGGTCTTGGTTAGAGCCTCCCTCTCCTATAAATAGAACCTGAGCCCTTTGTAAAAAAAATAAGAGAATTATGCTAAAATAATGATAATTTTTACTATTCTCTAAAATTCTCTCCAAATTGAAGAAATTGGAGCTTCCCTCCTTCAATGTCCATTGGGTGGCTCCATCAACATACCAAACCAATTGATTGGTTGGGGGCCTCTACCGTGAGATCAAAGAATCAAGCAATTTGTAAGGTAAAGGGTGAATTTTGATCTTTTTCTATAATTTCTCAATGTTTCTCTCTTCTCAACCCCTCTCAAGCTTGAGAAGCTTAATTGGAATGGCTTTTTAATACTATTGAAGTTAATTGATGAATGGTAGTAAGGAAATAGATAAATTTTCATTTATGCTTAATTTTAATGGTTTTTATGTAGTTTCTCTCTCTCACTCAAAGAATGGTCATTCCCATGACCTATTATCAATCCAAATGAAGCTTCTCATGAAGCTTTTCCCTAATCCAAGAATAAATTCTATGCTTGTTTAATTGGAGGATAAATTAATGGCTTTTTTATGCTTTTAAGTTAGTTATTTCATGAAAATTTATGATTCAATCCATAATGGGTTAATGATCCAATTAGGGATCATTCTAATCATATCCATAATGTTAAAGTTCATTCTTTTAGAATAAATTGAGATTTATCAGTAATAGCAGGAGAAGCTATGGCGAAATTTCTGTAAAAATTACACATAAAACATTTTCATTCAAAGTATGAAAAGAGGACTTCCTACCATATTCTAGGAATTATCATCCTAGATAAACTGATTGATTCTCATTGTAATCATAGAAATATTGGTTTTTAGGTTTATGCATAATTAATGAATTTTTAGATACAATTATTTATCTATGAGAAACATTTAAATGTCAAAAGAGGAATCCTTACGACATTTGGAATTCCATCATTTAGATGGACAAAGAGAAATTTCTAGCATATTGAAATAATGGATATTTTAAATGAATTTATTTTATAAGAAATATTTGATGGAAAAAGAGAAATTCCCATGTTAATTCGGAAATTAAATGGGAAGAAGAGGAATTTTTAGTATAAATTCGATTTATGATTATTTTACCATAAGAGGAAATATGGGTAGAATTGATTTCTATAAATCCCATGAATTCTTTTACTCAAAAGAAGAATATTGAATATAATTAAATTGAGGAATTGAGAAGCCATATAAAAATAGTCCTCAGAAAAGAATCTTTAATTTAGGCCAAGCAATTGGCAGGAATTTAGAAAAAAGTCCTATTATCGATATCAATCTGGAAAAAGCTATTAAATGGTAATCGCATGAAAATGGGATGTGATAAAATGTGTATGTGATGTGATAAGATGTGTAGGGGATGTGATCAAATAAGAATGGATGTGATAAGATGAGTATGTGATGTGATAGGATGTGATAAGATGAGTATGAGATGTAAAAGGATGTGATAAGATGTGATAAGATGAGTATGAGATGTAAAAGGATGTGATAAGATGTGTATGGGATGTGATAAGATGTGTATGGGCTGATAGGATGAGAATGGATGTGTGAATGTGAATAAGAATACGAATGTTCATGTGGATGTGGATGTATGAATGTGGATGTGGAAATGGATGTATGGATATGGATATGGATGTATGAATGTGGATGTGGAAATGGATGTATGGATGTAGATGTGACTGTGGATGTATGGATGTGGATGTGGATGTGGATGTATGAATGTGGATGTGGATGTGGATGTATAAATGTGGATGGGGATGTGGATGTGGATGTATGAATGTGGATGTGGATATGGATGTATGGATGTCGATGTGTGAGTGTGGATGTGGATATGGATGTATGGATGTGGATGTGGATGTATGAATGTGGATGTGGAAATGGTGGATGTATGGATGTGGATGTATAAATGTGGATGTGAAAATGGATGTATGGATGTGGATGTGGATGTATGAATGTAGATGTGAAAATGGATGTATGGATGTAGATGTGGATGTGGATGTATGGATGTGGATGTGGATGTATAAATGTGGATGTGGATATGGATGTATGGATGTGGATGCGGATGTGGATGTATGAATGTGGATGTGGAAATGGATGTATGGATGTGGATATGGATATGGATGTATGAATGTGGATGTGAAAATGGATGTATGGATGTGGACGTGGATGTATGGATGTGGATGTATGGATGTATGTATGTGAATGTGGATGTATGAATGTGGATGTGAAAATGGATGTATGGATGTAGATGTGGATGTGGATGTGGATGTATGGATGTGGATGTGGATGTGGATGTGGATGTATGAATGTGGATGTGAAAATGGATGTATGGATGTAGATGTGGATGTGGATGTGAAAATGGATGTATGGATGTGGATGTGGATGTATGGATGTGGATGTGGATGTATGAATGTGGATGTGGATGTGGATGTATGAAGGTGGATGTGAAAATGGATGTATGGATGTAGATGTGGATGTGGATGTACGAATGTGGATGTGTATGTGGAATAATGAATGCGAATATGTATGTGAATGGATATGACGTCGATATGAGCAAATGGATGAGATGAGATGTCATGTGAATCAGAATGTGAATGAATGATATAAGATGTCAATGAATGAGATGTAATGAGAAATGGATGTGATGAGACGTAATGTAATTTAAAAAAGATAGGAATGGATGTTATGTGAAGTGAATGAATCTGATGTGATGGAATGGAAAATGATGTATCTGGTTAAGAATGGATACGCATATGATTTGGATTTGGGTTAAGTAATATGGATTGATGTGGAACAATCTAGAAAGATGAGAGTTCATTATAGAAACTGTATTTGTGAACTATTTGTAAATGACTGTTTTATGTCAAGAATACTGGGGAAGCATTTTGACTGTCTTGAGAATGTGGTCGTAGTAGAGACCTATCTGATAAAGTTGCAACAGCTGATGGAGAGTCAACGGAGGATGTCTCACGTAGCAAGGTCGGCCGAGATCTTGACCAGCCTCGGTTCGATTTAAATGGTGAGCTTCCGGTACGGTGGATGAGGGACCAAGGAAGCGGCCTCTATGAGTGAAGCGCTAGGTGACCTGCGACGAAGGATCCTAGAGGGTGCTGACCATACGGTGCTCGGGCTCTGGGTCGCCGAAGATACCCACATGTGCATCGTGGAAGCTATTGGAACAAGGAGTAAGAGTTGTTTTCTGAAACCGAGTACGGATCTGGTTGATTGACCTTGCTGGTCCTCAACAACTGATGAGTCCATAGCTCTCTTATATGGATCTGTTGGTTGATCTTGCTGATCTTCAATGAGGATTCCATCTTGATTTTTATAGGTGAATAATTGTCGA